>NC_091318.1:37442870-37581674 GCF_038502225.1 Cherax quadricarinatus
TTTTTTTTTTTAAGCTAGGCCGGTGTCACTTTCCCAATTATATTGGAGAAATATGTCAGCTTAACCAATAAAAGTCATATGATACTTGTGAATATCTCATCAAATCAGTTTCAAATCTTCAACAGTGAACACTGACTTGTCTTACTCAAAAAGAAAAAAATAAATAAAAAAAAGGCACAATACCGTGACTGGAACGATACACAAATAACTCGCACATAAAAGAGAGAAGCTTACGACGACGTTTCGGTCCGACTTGGACCATTGACAAAGTCAATGGTCAAACTCAATGGACCCAAGTCGGACCGAAACGTCGTCGTAAGCTTCTCTCTTTTATGTGCGGGTTATTTGAGAAAAAAATAATGGGGGCGACGATTTGACGGTGTTTGTATTAGTTTGTAAAGTTTTACATTAATTCCTACGATGCTTTCGTTATTTGCAAATTACATAAGAACTTGAAGAAGGAGCAATCCACAAGGCCTACTGGCCCATGCCTAAGCAGGTCCAAGTCACACCCACTTGAGAAGGAAGGGGCACTTCTGGAAGCCTACTGGCTCAGCCTAAGACGGTCAAACTCATCCACCCAAACCCACTCATGTACTTGTTAAACCTGTTTTTAAAGCCTCTTAAGATATTAGCTTCAGTGATGCTATTCTGGAGTTTGTTCCGCTCATCCACAACTTAAATACCTAATCATTCTTATGTTATTTTTAAATCTGTTGTTTTCCAACTTGAACCCATTGCTGCGAGTCCCCTTTATTTATTTCCAAAATAAATTAAATGTTTTTTTTACAAGATTAAAGGAATTTTCAACTAAAAGTTATATCAGAAGCAAAAACTGGGGAACTGTTTTATTTTCGCGGGTTTAGTGAGCCCAACCAATCAGGAGTCTTCCAAGCTGGAGGTTCTTGCAGGGGTCAACGCCCCCGCGGTTCAGTCTATGTGGGGGTTTTAATTGAGCTAATCATATACTCAGCCAAAGGTTTTTCTTTTTCCAAGGGTTTTCGTGATTCTCGGAACGTCTCATCCGATCAGTTTCAAACTTTCAACACCGGTGAACTATAAGTAGGATAAGTTTGATATAGTCATTGCTTATTTTTCTTCTTATAAATCAACTTGAGAAATCGTGTGATCAGCATTGAGTTTCAGCAACAATGTCTTCTATTTTGGAGAAAGGTTCCCAGTTCTTCCCTGAAATATCTTGTACATGTACATTCTAAATTGTTTCAGTGTTTAACGACCGAAATATTTTTCGAAAAGAATGACACCTTCTAAGTTAAACAGTTTAAATGTAGATTTATCGTAATGCTAACAAAGTTTCATACTTAAAATTGATAAACTCAGTGCAAGCATTCCATGCTGCTTGCAAGACTGCAGGTTGCAGTCTTGCAGGTTGCAGTCTTGCAGGCCAGATGGGGCTTATCAGAAGTCTTTGCATTAATTTTGTTTTTAGTTATTATTAATTTGTCTTTTTTATTAAATATATGATTTTCTGTGCCACAGCTGTAGTGTGCCTCTTCATTGTCTTGGAATGTGTATCGTTCTTACATTGAGATTTGGACTAATTTTGGAATATAGATATAATTGTATTGAAGATGTTGGGATAATTTGTGAATGCGTCATCCAGTCTCCTTCATTACTTTAATTTGAAAATTCAGGATATTTGTGCCACTTAAAATACTGGAGTATTTATGCAAAGCATTTTTTCATTTGTTATTGGGCCGTATAGGCCATAAATTGTTAGATTTATGAAAATAATTAGAAAATTGGTCTGTATGAGATGCCTAGAAAATGACTCTTCCGATTGCATTTAGACTATTAAAGTCGGCGTTTTTTAATTAGTGGGAGGTTTCGAATTGATTTTTCTGGCAGTGAAGGGGCAATTTGCCATTGTTATTGAGGAAATTTGAATATTTGTTTCCATGCATTACCGTATGCATGTATTTTCTGACTTCCTTTCTTTAACGCTCGTAATAAACCGCGATCCCGTAGCTCGATGGCTAGCGCACTCGACTCACACACTAAGGTTCGGGGTTCGAATCTCCTCCAGTACGGCTGGAAAACATTAGGGACGTGTTTCCATAAGACACCTGCTGTCCCTGAACCTGTTCACCCATCAGTTCAAAATGGGTGCCTGGGTGTTATGCGACTAGTGTGGTTCGCATCCTGACACAAAACTGACATAATTTGCCAGAAATGCTCAGCATAATAAGCGGCTTCTGTATAGTAGTATGTCACTGATGTTAGCTAGGCTTGTATCATATGTACATGTATTTGTAGTAAATAAAGATATTATTATTATTATTATTATAGAAACCTTCATGCCATATTCTATATAACTAATTTTGCCTGGGTTGAACTTGAGGGAGGTGGCGTTGGTGTTATGGGATACCGGGGATACTTTGGTCTGATTGTTTAAAGACCGAAACACACCATTGTCACTCATTCTTTCTTGTAGCAGGCGAGGGGGGGAAGAGGTGTGTTGCTGGAGTGTCAGCAGGCAGACTGTAAGCCTGACTGCAATTGTGATGAGCTGACAGTGAAGTCGACTACTAATGAGAATTTTTGGCCTTACCTGCTGTGTTTAATTTATTATAAATATAAACACTTAGCTGATAAATGACAGCAAATCGTCTACACAGCCGCCCCTGCAGACGAGGTCTAGAAGCTGTCGAAACCATCACAACAGTGGGCTGTCAAGAGATACAATTTGTAAGTATAAATTACCCCTAGGGGGTGTTATGCCAGCATATTTCATTCGATGATGGCTGACGAAATACTTACTTGTTTGGACTCAAAAGTCCACACCTTACTGCCGATTATAGGTTGATTACAAATTCCTTGTGACTCAAGAATTGAGCAATCCCCCGATCTACAAGAAATTCGTAACATACCTTGCTCTTTGTAACGTGAGCTATGGTGTTCTCAACACCTTCGACAGATATCGGTGACTTGATAGAAGCTGAAGTGTCCTTGGATGTCCACGTCTTCCATTATCTAGGAAACGCACACTGGTACACTATGTTCCACAAGATTTGTCTTTATTGTTCACAATGTATCACAAGAGAAGCTGATCACACTTCTCTTAAGAGTTTATTGTGTTTTGTGAGACACTTTATTCACACTAATGCACAGATCAGTGTCCTTTGCTGGTTATCCTGGCGTCAGTGTGACTCTCTCTAGAGTCAAAAGTAATCTGCCAGACGCTACAGCGCTCCATGCCGTCACTGCCCCCAGCACAAAAAAAAACGCTGACCTAGCACCTTGCATCCTTGTCACCTCCTCGATGAAGCAAAGCAGAATGTTTGTTTCTTGCTGTCTTAAGCATAAACAACAATGTACACTATTTTTACTATGGTAATAAAGTGGGAGCAGGATTTTCCTTAATTGTCCTGCTAAGTAAGAGATGTACTGCCTCTTATAAAAATACACGTTGTAACACCGCTGCAAGGAGCAGAGGTCATTTGACTACGTGGCATAGCATCTGTGATCAATTACTCACTCTAGCAGTAAACAAGACGCTCGCCCGTTCTGAGTGGCCCCTCAGGGCTGAAAGGGCTGAAGGGGGCTGATGGGGGCTGATACCCCCCTCCTGGAGAAAATTTCTCCACACTGGGGGGCGGCGGAGGTTCGCTGCAGGTGAACTATTCATCACTTAACATTAATTTGATTTTCTCACTCGCCACCACTGCTGCTTGTCTTTTCTGAACAGCTTTAGTCTGTGTGGTTTCTGGAGAATCACTAATTTTGTTTTCAACACTGTGTAATTCTAACAGCACTAGTTTATTTATTGTCCGCTTATTCACTACACCTTTGTTCAAAACATCAACTGTCCTGATGATTCCATTTGCATCAGGATATATGGTCACAATTTTTCCAAGTGGCCATTGGGACCTCGGACCATCATTGTCGATAATCACTATGTCACCAGGTCTTAAGGACTTATGATTTTCAGGAATACCAGCTCCATAGAAGTGTTCTCTCAATGAGGTGAGATAGTCTTCTCGCCAAATTTTCTCCCAACGTTCAATCACTTTATTAAGGTGTTTGAATTTACGTCTGAGTTGCTCAGGTTCGAAATAAGTAGGATCCTTTATGATTTCTTTATCATTCATGGGAGGAACAGGTTCGAGCCTTCTGCCATGGAGTAAATGAGATGGACTTAACACTTCTAAATTGTCCAGATCATCGGTAACATAAGTTAGAGGTCTGTTGTTGACTCTATTTTCTATTTCAGTCACAACTGTACGGAATTCTTCTAAGTCTATTCTCTGACGATGAAGAGTCTTCCTTAAACAACGTTTTACAATGCCGATCATTCTTTCATAAAATCCGCCGTGCCATGGAGATTTAGGAGGAATGTATCTCCAACGACATCTGCGTTGATTCAGCATCTGTTGTACTTCTGGTTGATCAAAGATCTTGCTTATATAAGCAGCACCAGCAACAAAGTTCGTTGCATTATCTGAAATCATCAGTCTAGGACATCCCCTTCTGGCTGCAAACCTTCTGAATAATTTGATAAAAGTTTCAGCAGACATGTCAGTGGCTACTTCTAGATGTACTGCTCTAGTTGTAGCACAAGTGAACAAACAGATGTACACCTTGATGGGAACTTTGTCAACAGTGTTGGTTAAAATTATTGGTCCAGTATAATCTACACCTGTCACCTCAAATGGAGTGATATGACAAACTCTTTCAGAGGGATATGGAGATGGACCTGGATACTGACATACTCGCATATCGTAGTGACGACAAGTAATGCAGTCCTTTATTTGTTTTTTCACACTTTGTCGACCTTGAGGTATCCAGTAGGATTGTCGTATATGACAAAGTGTGTCAGCTACCCCACCATGTAACACGTTCCTGTGGGCGTTTTGCACAATCAGTTTTGTTAGCCAATGATTCTTGGGGATCAATATTGGATGTATGGCTTCTTTAGGTAGTGAAGAATTATGAATTCTTCCTCGACATCTCATAATCTTTTCTGAGTCGAGATAAAGTCCTAAAGAATTAATCATGACAGGTTTCTTTGGGGATTTATCTTGTGTTTCTAGAAATTTATATTCTGTAGAGAAAACATCTTTCTGTATTAGTTTCACCCAGTATTTAATGGGTTCAAGACATTCATAATCAGGTTTAATTCCTTTAATGAATTTAAAGAAAAGAGCTGTAACTCTTAATAGTTTACCCAAAGATGAGTAATTAGATCCATCAATGACTATTTCTGTTGTGTCTGCAGTATTTACACAACTTATTTCTGCTGTGTTCAAGCAGACTGTTTCTTCTGGCATAATGTGAACTTTTTGCTGAGGCCAGTTATTTTCATTAGAGAGCCAGTTCGGTCCGTGGAGCCATAATTTATTATCCACAAATTTCTTGAGTGGGACACCACGTGACAACATGTCAGCTGGATTCTCTTGGGTAGAGACGTGAAGAAAGAGATAATCTCTCTGCATCTCTTTTATTTCTGCTACTCTGTTCTGTACATAGACCAACTTACTCTTATTATTTCTTAACCACTGGAGAACTGCTTCATTATCACTCCAGATCACGGTTTTCTCAATAGTGAGATGATCAAGTACTTTGTTGAGATAGACAGCTAATTTTGTACCTACATAGAGTGCTGTCAGTTCCAATTGTGGTACTGTTCTGACCTTCAAGGGTGCTACCCTGGCCTTTGAAGTAATTAGTGTACTTCCTTCAGCATTACTCATGTAAGCTACAGCGCCGTAACCTCTGGTTGACGCATCACAGAACACATATAATGTGTAATTGTTTCCCTCTTGACCTATTTGTCTGGGAAATGTAATTTGATGAAGTTGCTTAAACTCCTTGGATATTTCATCCCATGCTTGACTCATTTCTAGAGGCAAGTTCTCATCCCATCCAATTTTGAGTTTCCATGCATCTTGCATAAGTATTTTACCTTTTATGGTAATTGGTGAGACGAGTCCTAGAGGATCAAAACATTGTGATACCTCTGACAGTAAACTACGTTTAGTGAGTGTACTGCATGATTTATTGTTTATCCTTTTGGGACTCAAAGTATCTTCCTGTGTGTTCCAATTAAGTCCCAGCATATTGTTGCAATCAGGAATTTCAGTTTCAGGGAAATCTTCTTTGATAAGTTCCCTTAATTGCTTTGAATTTGTATTCCACATCCTTAGAGGCATATTTGCTTCTTTCATCTCCTTGTTAGCTTCTCTGTATAAGGATTTCAAATCCTCCTCTTTATTCACAGTACCTTGAAGATTGTCCACATAGAAACTTTTCTTTAAGATTTCTTTGAAGGGACTTTCAGATTTCTTCAAATGTGTATTTAGAGTAGCTTCTAGTAAGAATGGAGAGGATGTTGCACCAAATAATACTGATTTGAAACGATAAGTTTTCACAGGACTTTGAGGATCATGTGGATTTTCAGGCCACAAGAATCGAGTATAATCTCTATCTATTTCTTGTAGTCCTACTCTTAAGAAAGCCTTGGAAATATCAGCCGTGTAGGCATATGGGTTTGTGCGAAATTTCATAAGCACGTCTCCAAGCTTCTCAGTTAGTGAGGGTCCGGTCATCAGACAGTCATTAAGACTTGCTACATCTTTATTTGCACGTGCGCTGCAATTATATACAACACGTAGAGGAGTGGTTTCAGAATCTTTTCTGACTCCATGGTGCGGGAGATAATGAGCGTTTGTCTTCAACTTATCTTCGACTATTTCCTCAATGAATTTATTGTCCAACTGTTCTTGTATGATATTATCATAGACAGTCAGTAACTCTGGATTCTTCCTGAGCTCATGTATTTGTGCTTTCATCTGTCCGAAAGCCATGCGATAATTGCTAGGTAGATGTGGTGGATTTAATTTCCATGGTAACCTAACCCAATACTGTCCATCTTTATATTTGACAGTGTCCAAATATTGGTTATAAGTCTGAGACTCTTGTGGGCTTGGTTTATTTACATCAATACCTATCGCATCTAAATCCCACAACTTATCAACTGGTTCATTCATTTCTTCCAGTAATGATAATTTTTGCTGTGGTACATGATCAGCGGTTATTCTCGTAACTAGTACATTTTCCACTGAATCAATATCAGCTTCTTTCCCACTTTGAGAGGGAATGGGACCACATATCATGTGGCCTCCTGCTGTTTTCAGCAAGTGAACATCATGTTTACTTACTATATTTTGCACAAAACAGTGATAATAATCACTTCCAATGATTAAATCAATTGGACTAATTGTGTCCGTCTGTATGTCAGGACAGGCTAACTTGACCTTAGCTGCTTTCAGTGCTGCAACTGTTTCTTTTAATCCCTGGATCTGCACAGACTTAGGCAAATCATCTACTACCACAGCTTCTACTGTCTTTTTCCTGTTTCCTAGACCAACAGTGATTTTGGCTAGGTCATATGTCTGTTTACCAGAATTTTGGAAAAAACCAGCTATATCTAACTGTATTTTGGCATAGGGTTTATTCAGTTTCTGCAACACTGTTCTTCTTATGAAGGACCTTTGTGAGCCTTGATCAAATAGTGTTAGCACATTGGTTTTGTGTAATTTATTAGATAACTCAACTCGAGCTATCGGGAGAGCAGTTGCTTTAAACTTATCTCTCACATTTAATGCTGTTGCTTGTTGACTTCCTGATTCTGTGGAAGTCTGCTGCTGTTCAGCAAAAGTATTTGGGCATAATGCTGTATGATGCATACCCTTGCATTTAAAACACTTCTTCAGTGAGCATTTTCCTCCCTTGTGTTCACCTAAACACTTGATGCATCTTTTCAGCTGATGAACACGTTGTTTACGTGCCTCCATTGATGTGTATTGAATACAATACTGTGCCCAATGTGTTCCATCACAAAGTACACATTTTGGAGTACGTTTATGTATGACAGTCTGTTTACTGTCTATTGTATTCACAGCTTGATAAATGCCTATATGGGATTTCCCATTCTGTGGTTTAGTGGGAGTAGTTATACTCTTTTTATACTGAGTTGAAGGTTTATTATCCACTGGATTTGTGGATTCTTCATCTTGTCTCGTTGCTTGCATGCATGAAACTATTGTTTGTAAACCATTGCTAATTTCCTCACAAGTGAAATAGCGTTTATTGAACATAATATTTAATCGTTCAATAGTTTGTGGTGACAACTTATCTTGTACAATACCACTGATAAACCAATCACATTGTCTTAGGTCATATTTACCACCTAGAGATCTGAGACTATTGTCTAATGTAATTCTAAATGCCTGTAAGTCTGAAAAACAATGTTTGGGTGGCTTCAAGCTTGATATTAAGACTGCATGTCTAATCCTGGCCTTGTCAGCATTAAAGTAATTGTCTGCTAAGACACGTAAGGCTATTTGATAATTACCTTTAACCACCGGAAATGACTTAATCAGTTCATAGGGTTCTCCCTTCACAAGACATTTAAGGTAATTGAACTTGGCAATCTCATCTATGTCAGTTCGTGAATTTACTATGGATTGAAAACCACTAATGAATTCTTCATAATTATGACCTTGGAAAATAGGTAATGACAATGTAGGTAAGCTTGGTAATGGGACACTTGTTGTTGTTACAGGTGTAACAGGTGGTTGCCCACTAGTTACAGTAGGTCTCTGTGACAGAGTTTTACGGCAGATAGCCTGTACTCCTGTCCACCTTAATTGTTGATCACTAAAAGTATCCAAAACATTTTTAATTTCATCCTCAGATGGATCTGATTCAAGAAATTTATTTTCATAATGTGTATAGTCTGAATTAATTATTTTCATACGTTGTGTAAATAATCCAAACTTGACCTCAAGATCATCAAAATCTATGTTTGTATCTTGAGTTAATCCTATACAGACTGAAATTAGATTTTCTAATTGTGTAATCCTAGTCTGTAAAGACTGAAACTGAGTTTTCAAACAAGCCATTTTAATGGTATACTGAAAATTCTAGCACCACACTTAGAGTGTTTATAAAACACTGTACTGCTATAGACAGCTGAGTTTTTATGCTTAAGTCAGCAATAATCGAGTCAGACACTACTGACCCACTAAGCTTAACCTCAGGGTCAATGACCATGAAGGGTACACAGTACATGTGTCTGGTGTTTATGGCTTGTGTGCTGTGTCAGCCTGACCATGATGATTAATCGTAAATAACGATGTTATACACTTCATTCACTATACACTATAAATGTCACTGTATAACTGTAATCACACGTGAATATTACTTACACATATATAAATTTCACTGTTAATATATATTTGAAAGCTTACACTTTATATATAAGTTCCTTTAATATAACAGGTAGATCTATAAGAAACAAACTTTAACACAATCTTGTCTCTTAATTTCTGTCTATAAACATTATAAACACTATGTGTATATATATACACTCAGACAAACAACATCACTTGGGTGTTGTCTTAATCAGCGATTTCAAGACTGGAGCAGTTGATGGAGGGTGCAGGATACCATCCCCCGTCTTCTTGTTGGGTGAGTCACCCAGCTCCCGTTTTCGTTGGGTGAACGCTGGGTGAGCGCCCGTTTTCTTTTGGCTGCCCATTCTCTGTGATTGAGTCTGGAGGGACTCATTTATACTGATTTATATTGTAAAACACTAGTTTTACAGCTTTTTTCGAAGGACCTTGGCTCATAGGTTTTTTGTACACTGTAGTACAACATATTTGGACCACAGTGTGGTCTTTATCCGGTTCGAGCACGACCAAAACTCTATTGAGAATTTTTGGCCTTACCTGCTGTGTTTAATTTATTATAAATATAAACACTTAGCTGATAAATGACAGCAAATCGTCTACACAGCCGCCCCTGCAGACGAGGTCTAGAAGCTGTCGAAACCATCACAACAGTGGGCTGTCAAGAGATACAATTTGTAAGTATAAATTACCCCTAGGGGGTGTTATGCCAGCATATTTCATTCGATGATGGCTGACGAAATACTTACTTGTTTGGACTCAAAAGTCCACACCTTACTGCCGATTATAGGTTGATTACAAATTCCTTGTGACTCAAGAATTGCGCAATCCCCCGATCTACAAGAAATTCGTAACATACCTTGCTCTTTGTAACGTGAGCTATGGTGTTCTCAACACCTTCGACAGATATCGGTGACTTGATAGAAGCTGAAGTGTCCTTGGATGTCCACGTCTTCCATTGTCTAGGAAACGCACACTGGTACACTATGTTCCACAAGATTTGTCTTTATTGTTCACAATGTATCACAAGAGAAGCTGATCACACTTCTCTTAAGAGTTTATTGTGTTTTGTGAGACACTTTATTCACACTAACGCACAGATCAGTGTCCTTTGCTGGTTATCCTGGCGTCAGTGTGACTCTCTCTAGAGTCAAAAGTAATCTGCCAGACGCTACAGCGCTCCATGCTGTCACTGCCCCCAGCACAAAAAAAAAACGCTGACCTAGCACCTTGCATCCTTGTCACCTCCTCGATGAAGCAAAGCAGAATGTTTGTTTCTTGCTGTTCATTGTCCTCATCGCCTCCGAGCCGTGTGGACGAGCTGCGCAGACGCTCCTGTTTGAGTTTGTTTTTGCGCAGTTTACCTGATTGAGCTGCCCCTAGCGTTGGTTGGTGGAAACTTTATTTTCTCCAACATGGCGCTGAATAGCAGAAGAAGAATCAACACTGTCTGCATTGAGATGATCCGTGGTGCTGTCACGGGATCCAACATGGATTTATTATTACCAGCGATTATTCGCCATACCTATGGTATAGCAAATGAGGAGATAAGTGGTGTCGCACTCAATGGAACGACAAGAATCTTCGTTAAAATGATGTCTGCACGAGTCTACGAGACGGAGGTCGACAAGTATCAGGAGACCATCATACCGGTTAATACAGCTGTGTCGGTGAGACTCCATGATGTATCTCGACATTTCACTTGGGTGAAAATAAGGAATGTGCCTTTTGAGGCGACTGATTTTGATATTACCAGTGAACTGCGTACTTATGGGACGGTTCACGTAGCCACAGCAGGGAGATGGGCAACTGGACCGTATGCAGGTGAGCTGGAAGGTCCTTATACTGTTAAAATGACTCTTCGACACCCTATTCCTTCATATGTTGTGTTGAAGGAATTACGAACTCAAGTCTATGTAACGTATGCGGGGCAACAACGTACGTGTCGGCTATGTGGGTCATATGACCACATCGCGGCGCAGTGTGGGAAACGAAGTGGGTACCCAGCACAACAGCAACGGCAACAGCAGCAACAGCAGCCAGTGGGCGAGGTAGGCGATGAGCGAGAACAGTCTCTTGCTACACCGCCCCAACAACGGTTGTCATGGAGTGAGGAGGTGGACAAAGAAAAGGAGCTCGAATCGCCAGTTGTAACGCTACAAGGAGAATCTCAGTCATTGGACATACATAAGGTTTTTGAGGAGAGACTACCTAATATGGGTGAAGAAGTGGCGGTGTCTTTGGTAAAGGCGTTGGATGACTTGTTAGAGGAATCGGTCCTAGATCAGGTGGAAGACCCAGGCTTAGTTCTGGGGACGGCTGTGAATGAAGGTATGGCAGGAGATGACGGTTTGTCGACGAGAGAGTCTAAAGGATTGAAGGTGCATGCAGTAGAGGTGGAGGTGCATCAGGACGGTGATTCAGATGTCAAAATGCAGGTGGAGGGCGGGACACGAAAGAGGACTGCAGCATCATCGGATTCTGATGATGTGCTCACTCCTGCCCAACGCCCTGGGAAAAAGTCTTGGGTGGAGGTACAGCAGAGAGGGAATGGTGAACCCAAGGATCAAGGGATTGCAAAGGTGATTCCCAATAAAGGGGGGGAGGGACAGAGGTGCTGCAAAACGAACTGGGGTAAAGTCAATGCTGGGGACAAAAGGAAAACCCATTTGTTGAATTCAAGTGTTTTACTATAAATATTAACGGGTTGAGAGCTGAGAGGAAGCTTAAGTGGTTTAATGAGCATTTGGTGCGACTTGGTGTGGATGTGGTATTCTTACAGGAACATAATTTTAGGCCTGGTTATGAGTTGGATATGAGTGGTTATAATGTGTACATGGAACATGCGACACGTTTGAAAGGTGGGGCTGCCATTTTGGTAAAGGAAACTAGCCCGTTTATAATAAGGCGTAGTGAAGGGGGGGAGGGGAGGGTAATTAGAGTGGATGGAACCTGGGGTAGGGTTCCCATTAGTTTAGTATGTGTATATGGCCCGGCTGAGGGTGACGTGAGTATTAAAACTAAATTTGTTCAGGACGTACTGGTCTATTTTTTACGTGGTTTACCGAATGTTGCAATAATAGGCGGAGATTGGAATTGCGTGATACGTCGTAAAGATGTGGAGCCTAGAGGTGCGAGGTGTTGTTTGGGTATATTGGGGGATATATTGACCGGGGTGCGGTTAAAGGATGTGTGTGTGTGGGGGGGGGGAGTTATGGTAGAGCATACCTTCATTAAACGAGGTTATGCGGCGAGGTTGGACCGAATGTACGTGTCTTGTGCTGTTACTGTGCGGAGGGTGAATGTGATAGATGTGTTTTTTTCGGATCATAGAGGAGTTGTAATAGATGTGGATATTGAGGGTGTGCCTCGGAGGGGTCCATCATTTTGGAAATTGAATGTAAAGTTATTAAAGGAAGAGGATAGTCTTTTGTCTTTTGGACATATGTGGGATCGTTTAGTGGTAGAAGCACCAGGGGATGTTGCCATGGTTAATTGGTGGGAAACGATAGCTAAAAAAACGTATTAAGGAATATTATATTAATCGAGGGACGAGATATAATCAGTTACAATACGGTTTTCAAAAATATTTAGAGGGGCAGTTGCACGAATGTTATGCACAAATTACCCCTCAAGGAAGGTTCCTTGATGTTGGTGAGGGGCTCTTGATTTAGGGAATTGGATCTGTGCTCCAGTTCCCCAAATTAAGCCTGAATGCCTTCCACATCCCCCCCCCCCAGGCGCTGTATAATCCTCCGGGTTTAGCGCTTCCCCCTTGATTGTAATAATAATAATATGCACAAATTAATGCTAATTATCCTGTTATTGAAATTGAAAGTTTGAAGGAAAATATCCGGAATTCACAAAATGAGAGGTTTGATGGGGAAAGGCGGGATTGAGAAGGTTTTGTGAGGAGATCTCCCTCAAGGAAGGTTCCTTGATGTTGGTGAGGGGCTCTTGATTTAGGGAATTGGATCTGTGCTCCAGTTCCCCAAATTAAGCCTGAATGCCTTCCACATCCCCCCCCCAGGCGCTGTATAATCCTCCGGGTTTAGCGCTTCCCCCTTGATTGTAATAATAATAATGTGAGGAGATAGGCCGTCGGCGTGTGTGTTGCGGAGTCAACACACACGTCGCAAGGCAATGGAGTTAATGGGGTTGAATGTTCAGGTAGGTATGCAAGGGTATAAAGTGGATCAGGTGTTGACGACGACTGAGGGTATGAGTGGGTATACTGATGCTTGGGTTAAGTTGAAAACGCAAAGTGTGGGAATAAGCGAAATAGCATTACAGTCAATTGGAAGGTTTGTGCAGTGTGAGTTGACAGAGCATGATCGATTCGTTTTGGAAGGGCCGATAACGGAGTGTGAGACATGGGAAGCTTTATCCGGGGCGCAATTAGGTAAGGCACCAGGAATTGATGGGTTGCCCAGTGACTTTTATCTTCAAAATTGGAGCGTTTTAAAAGGGTTTTTGGTAGATTATTCAATATCCTCAAGCGGGATCGGGTTTTAGGGGCACAGCAAAGGATGGCTGTGGTCGTTCTAGTGCCTAAAGGTGAGCCATTAACAGTTAAAGACTATCGTGCTATTTCGTTATTGTGTGGTGATTATAAGATTTTTGCAAGAATTTTAGCTAACAGAATAAAAAAGGTCCTGGGTAAAGTGATAGATAAGGGACAATATGGGGTGCCGGGAAGATCTATGTATGACGGGCATGGTTTGATTAGAAGTTTTATTGAAGAAAGAGTAAAATTGGGAGGGGGGGTGTTGGCTATAGATTGGGAGGCGGCATATGATAGTGTAGAAAGGGAAGCGTTATGGAAGATTATGAGATGGCAGGGGTTTGGAGAGGAAATTATATCATGGGCCAAATTAATGTATCAAGATGCATCCTTGCGGGTGCAGGTAAATGGAAGGTTAGGAGAACAAATTCAGATTTGAAGGGGTCTACGTCAAGGTTGTCCCCTTTCACAAATATTTTTTGCGTGTTTACAGGATCCCTTTTATAGAGGAATTAGGGTCTTATTGGCAGCAAATGGGGTTTGTGACGAAAGGGGTAGGGGGGCTGGCATTGTTGGATATGTTGATGACACAACGATTTTAGTAAGTGGTAACAGGGATTTGCCTCGGGTGGAAAAGTTAGTAAACGTTTTTGAAAAGGCTTCTGGCATGTCAATTAATAAGGAGAAAACGAAGTATATGGATCTTGGGGATGGGTTAAGTGAGGAATGTGAAGTAGTTGAAATTTGGAAAAAGGTGGACCAATTACTGATATGTGGGATCGTTTATGTAAGTGATATCAAGTTAGCACAACAAATAAATTCAGTGCGTATTGTAGATGGTGTACTGAAGCGCCTCAGTGGTTTACGAGCTGCACACTTAACCTTGCATCAAAGAGTAATTACAACGAATGTCCTATTATATAGTAAACTTTGGCATGTAGCAGCAATATATCCGATAGTTCGTAGTGAGATACAAAGGTTATAAAAGCGCGTTTTTAGATTCATTTGGGGTACTGGAAGCGAATGGTTAGGTAGAGCGGTTGTCACACTCCCGGTTGGCCGAGGAGGGCTGGGTCTTATAGCTGTTGAAAAGAGGATTATGAGTGTGTATTTGAAACGTAGTTATAAGCGGGAGGGAGGGCGAGGGAAGGCGGACTTCATAAGATACGTCAGGATATGCAACGGTGGTGGGTGGGTAGGGAGTTCATAATAGGTGAGGCAATGTTACGGGTCATCATAAACATGAGAGATCCTTCACATATTAAATTGGGAAACCTTGATGGGGTGGAAGGTAAGGCAGTGGTAGAAGGGGTTTATCCGATGTATGATTGGCGTAATATTTGGGGGCGTTTGAACAAATTACGTTTAAAACCTAAAGTACGAGAAGTTATGTATAGATTTTTACATGGGATCTTACCGTCTGGAATGGTTTTATTCCATAAAAGAATAAGGGAGGATGGGATATGCAAGGCTTGTGGCGGATTGGAGACTGTTTTCCATATAGTGTATTTTTGCGAATGTATTGAACTAATAAGGGTATGGTTGGGTAAGGTAATAAGGTTAGTGGGAGGGGGGGGGGTTTGCAGGTGTTGAGGGTTTTAAGCTTAGACATAGGTGGGGTGAATCAAATGGTAGAGAATGCGGTAGGGTATATAATTACGGATTATATTTATATGTCTTGGGCTATGAGAGGAGCGAACGTGTGTGAAAGAATTAATGCATTAACAGCAACTTTTTATAGGACAAAGTGTAGAAATAAGGAGGTGTATGGGGGGAGATGGGAGAGGGATTTAAGTGAGGGTTACAGGAATTTCACATTACGGGATTTACGGGAGTTGAAAGGCAGGTAAGGGGGATGAAATGGGCTGGTTTCCTAGAATGGTCGGTAGCATGATGAGTTTGATGAATGTTATGTGAGGTATGTCCGGGGTGCAATTTTAACATTATTTGTTCCAAGTGTTTCAAGTACAATACAGTTATATTTGGAATTGTCGACTTATAACTATATATGTGTATGTGTGTATGTGTATGTATGTATATATATGTATGTATATGTATATATGTATATATATATATATATGTATATGTATGTATTGTATGTATGTTTACTTTCTTGTATATACCATTAATGGTTTTTCTCATGAACATTTTCAATGATATTCAATACATATTTTCTATGCGCATTTATGATTTTGATACAATGTGTAAATGTCAAAATGGCTTTTTATGTTTCAGTTTAATTTACAATGTATTTTTGTAAGCACAATTGATTTGGTGCCAATAGAAGCATAGTGTGTTTTGATATATTTGGGTATTGTTTTTCTTTTTAATTTGTCTAGATGGTGGCAATACTATGTATGTAGTTTAAGAGTTTTACGAACCCTTGAAGTTGTAAGAATGGATGAAGTTATTCGTGGTTGAGATGACGTAATATTATAACTGACGTTGTAAGTGATTGTGATCAATTAGACAATGTACTTTATATAATTATTTATATGTATGTACATGAATGGTAAATTGAAGTCTGATTTAAAGGTGAAGAGTGGGTTTTCCTTTTTTATTGTTCTTTTTTTTTCTTTATGGTAATACAAGGTTGTATCATGTACGCCAACGAATATGGTTAGGGGAATGTGGTAAAATTTTCGTGTTGATTAGACATTTATAATACAGATGAAATACTAGGCTTAGGTTAGGGTAAATTTATGATAATTGTGGAATGTTCTTTGATTCAAACTGCTCTTTATTATGCAAATTGGGTAGCATGTATCTGATTTTATATGTAGGTTATAGTGGTCATATTTGTTATATTGTTATGTTATTCGTTACTGTTTCAATATCTAATGTAACGTTTTTTCAGTTATTGTTCATATATTGTCATCTTTATAGTTTTTCCTTTTGTCTGTTGTCTATTTGTTCGTTTTAAATAAAATATAAAAAAAAATCGACGAGATTAAGTTTACCAACTGTATAATACTCTTAGCACTGTTGATCTTGCATGTAGTGTTAGCACTGTTGATCTTGCATGTACTGTTAGCACTGTTGATCTTGCATGTAGTGTTAGCACTGTTGATCTTGCATGTACTCTTAGCACTGTTGATCTTGCATGTACTGTTAGCACTGTTGATCTTGCATGTACTCTTAGCACTGTTGATCTTGCATGTACTCTTAGCACTGTTGATCTTGCATGTACTCTTAGCACTGTTGACCTTGCATGTACTCGTAGTACTGTTGATCTTGCATGTACTCGTAGTACTGTTGATCTTGCATGTACTCGTAGTACTGTTGACCTTGCATGTACTCGTAGTACTGTTGATCTTGCACGTGCATTACTTCCTGTTTACAGTCGTAATAGTGCACTATAAAATTTATGCGCAATCCATGATTGAATTTCGACGGCTTTCACATTGTTGTTGACTGATGCATTGTTTACCTCCCTCACATTTTTGTTATGAATTGTTAGTTTATTCCTGGTATGATCGTTATCGACTGGGACTGGAGCTTGTAGGCAGTTTAATGAAAAATAGGCATATTGTTTTAATTATCTTCATGGGTTGTGCGAATGAATGTGTCATGGATTCTTTGATTTCGTCATAGATTAAAATATTCTAATAGTCTTATCAGGATACATAATTGGCTTTATCGTGGTAATGGTGGTGGAGGAAGTACTGGTGATGCTAGTGGTTGTGGTGGTGATAGTCTTGGTGGTGGTAGTATTGGTGGTGAAAGTGTTGGAGATGGTAGAGTTGGTGCCGGTAGTGTCGGCGGTAGTAGTTGGTAGTGTTGTTAGTAGCCATATTGTTGGTGACGTCTGTGTTGTTGTTGCTACAGGTGGTAGCTTCAGTAGTAGTAAGGCAGTGGTAGTTGTGGCAGGAAAGGTGTAATTGTTAATAATAGACGTAGTGGTGACCTCGGTGTTTATGTTCTTGCTTGTTATTGATGGTACTGTCTGTTAATTATTAATGTTGATGTTTTTGTTTCTGTAGACTGGACGAAGATGGTGATATATATTTAACAGCAATGTATATTATGAAGAATAAATGTTTTATATTTTTATTAACATATTGACCGTTTCCCACCAAGGCAGGGCGGCTCGATAAAAAACTTTCACCATCATTCACTCCATCACTGTCATGCCAGAGGCGTGCTTACACTACAGTTATAAAACTTCAACATTAACACCTCTCCTTCAGAGTTCTTCCCATCTCCAGGACTCAAGTCCTGCCTGCCGGTTTCCCTGAATCCTTTCATAAATATTATTTTGCTCACACACCAACATGACAAGTCCTAAAAACCATTTCTCTCTATTCCCTCCTAACACGCTCACGCATGTTTGCAGAAAGTCCAACCCCTCGCACATAAAACCTCCTTTAGTTCCCCCCTCTACCCTTTCCTAGGCCGGCCTCTACCACGCCTTCCCTCCACTACACATTTCGAAGTAATTCTGTTTTGTTCCAGGTTCTCTACATGTCCGAACCACCTCAACAACCCTTCCTCAGCCCTCTGGATAATAGTTTTGGTAATCGCGCACCTCCTCCTAGTTTCCAAATTACGAATTCTCTGCATTACATTCACACCACATATTGAATTCAAACAAGACATCTCCAATGCCTCCAGCCTTCTCCTTGTTGCAACATTCACAACCCATGTCTCACACCCAGATGAGAGCGCTGGTATAACTATACTCTCATACATTCCCCTCTTTGCTTCTATGGACAAAGTTCTTTGTTTTCACAGACTCTTCAGCGCACCACTCACTTTTTCCCCTAGTCAATTCTATGATTAACCTCATCTTTCATATACCCATCTGCTGACACGTCCACTCCTAAATATCTGAATACATTCACCTCCTCTATACTCTCTCCCTCCAACCTGATATCCAGTCTTTCGTTACCTATTTTGTGTGTTATCCTAATCACCCTACTCTTTCGTATATTCACTTTCAATTTTCGTCTTTTACATACCCTACCAAGCTCATCCACCAACTTCTGCAACTTCTCTTCAGAATCTTCCAAAAGCACAGTGTCATCAGCAAAGAGCAACTGTGGCAACTCCCACTTTGTGTTAGATTCTTTAACTTTTAACCCCAAACTTATATCCCAAACCCGATCACTCACTCCTCTTACAACCCCATCTATAAATACATTGAACAACCATGTTGACATCACACATCCCTGTCTAAGGCCTACTTTCACTGGGAAATAATCTCTCACTTACTCTAACCTGAGATACACTATCCTCGTAAAAACTTTTTACTGCCTTCAATAACCTACCTCCTGTTCCATACTTTTACATCTTCCTCATTGCATCCCTATCCATCCTGTCATTCGCCTTTTCCAAATCCATAAATGCCACAAAAACCTCTTTATCCTTATCTAGATACAGTTCTCCTATATGTTTTACTGAAAACACTTGGTCTAACACCCTCTACCCTTCCTAAAGTCTCTTTGTTCATCTACTATCCTACTCTACATCTTAGTCTCAATTCTTTGAATAATAACTCTACCATACACTTTACACACTTTTTCCCCTATAAGTTTTGCATTATCTTTTGTCCCCTTCGCCTTTATGCAAAAGAACTGTGCATGATTTCTGCCAATCCCTAGGTACCTTAACCTCTTCCACATATTTATTAAATAAAAGCACTAACCACTCCAAAACTATCTCCTCACCTGCTTTTAATATTTCTATCTTTATCCCATCAGTCCAAGCTGCTTAACCCCCTTTCATTCCACCCACTGCTTCACGAACTTTCCCCACACTCACAACTGGCTCTTCCTCACTCCTACAAAATATTATTCCTCCTTTGCCTTATACACGAAATCACAGCTTCCCTATCTTCATCAACATTTAACAATTCCTCAAAATATTCGACCCGTCTTCGCGATACATCTAACTCTCCATTTAATAACTTTTCTCTCCTATTTTTAACTGACAAATCCATTTGTTCTCTAGGCTTCCTCAACTTATTAATCTAACTCCAAAACTTTTTCTTTTTTTCAACAAAATTTGTTGATAACATCTCACCCACTCTCTCATTTCTTCTCTTTTTACATTGCTTCACCACTCTCTTAACCTCTTTTTTCCTCTCCATATACTCCTCCCTCCTTGCATCACTTCTACTTTGTAAAAACCTCTTATATGCTAACTTTTTCTCTCTTACTACTCTCTTTACATCATTCCACCAATCACTCTTCTTCCCTCCTGCACCCACTTTCCTGTAACCACAAACTTCTGCTGAACACTCTAACACTACATTCTTCAACCCCATTGCCTATGCTCTCACTAGCCCATCTATCCTCGAAGAATAAAAAAGACAGAATAAAGTGACTGGAACAATACAGTATATATACGAGAAGACTGCGAAACCGGGAGAACGAGAGGAGGTAGTAGAAAAATGGAAGAATTAGTGGTAGTAAGTGATGGAGGTAGTAGTAGTAGTAGTAATAGTAGCAGTAGTCGTAAGTAATAGTAGTATGTTGTGCAATAATTGCAGAGGTGGTAATAGGGAGTAGTAGCAGAAACACAAGAGTCACAGAGAGGAATGTTAGCGAGGCAGTAGAAGTAGTATAGTAGTTATATACTACTAGTAGTAATAGTAGTAGTAGTAGTAGTAGTGGTTGTAGCAGCAGTAGTAGTAGAAATAATAATAGTAGATGTAGTCTATAAACAAGAGAGAGAAAAAAAGAAAAATGAGCACACAGGAGAGCTCATGGTCCACAAGGGATAATCTTCCATTTTTGTTGTAGTTGGGATATAAGTTTGCCTGTAAGAACTTACAGTTAACTCCTCTGATTCGTTTCAGATCTTCAGCCCTAACATGTAACTCCTGTATTAAGAACTCCGGTACTTTACCCTACTGTTATCACGTCCACTCGGGGGGGGGGGGGGATTAGACACATTTGCCAAATTTGCTTAACTAAATTTATTGTGAAAACGTTTCACCATACAGTGGCTTCATCAGTCCAATACAAAGAAGAATGGTAAAGATTAGAAGGAGTTTGAGACAATCAGTCCCTAATCCTGGTGTCGATGTAATCAGTCCATCTGGACTGATTACATGTGGACTGATTACATCGACTGAAGGTATGCAGAGGGATATTCTTCTCTCGGTTATCGCAGCGACAGAAATCCATAAAGTATTTGTTTATAATTTTTTGCGGGAATTTTGAAAATTAACCTTGTATATTTAATGAAAATAAAACGGATTTGATTTTATGTCCTTATTACCCCGTCGATCATACTTCCCCTCACTCTATTGGACTGTTAGTATTTGCCAATTATTTCAAGAAGCTCTGGGTACCTGCAATCTTATTTATAATATCTGAGCTAATCTTTGTATTAGTTAATTTTATTTATTCCATTTTTATTTAATTTCTCGTTTTGATTTACTCAATTTACTTGATTAAACATTTCTTATAAACTCTGCTTCAATTCCTTTGTCAGTTTTATCAGATTCCATATATTTATCTAATACTTAGTCTGTCTCGTTCAGATTATTTCGACTTAAAAGTAATAATAATTACCGTGTATTAATGGAAATATAAACACATATGCAGTATAATGTGATCCTTTATTGACAACGTTTCACCCACACAGTGGGCTTTTTCAAGTCAGATCTGTGTGTGACTTGAAAAAGCCCACTGTGTGTGTGAAACGTTGTCAATAAAGGATCACATTATACTGCATATGTGTTTATATTTCCACTGTGTCGGTATTTTATACCATTTATTTCCACCGAGTATTAATGTTGGTAGAATTACAGACGGGTTGATAAACCTCCTGGAGAGAGAGAAACGTTGCCACAATAAAATGTCACATTAGTTGCACTTTTGGCCTTTTACCTAACAAATAATTGTAGGACTCACGAAATCGTAATGACACGATTGTAAACAAAGCACACCACGGGTGGGGATAGAACCCGCGATCAGAGAGTCTCTGACCGCGGCTTCTATTCCCTCCTGTGGTATGCTTTAAATAATTAGTCTTAAAATCTCCTGTTAAATTTGTTTTACTTTTGTATTTATATTATGTGATTTGTTTTCCATAAGCTGATTTATTATTTTAACTTCTCTCGCCGGTTTTGTCTCCATTCTTCAAGCTGCTGACATTATGGTACCATTCTTCAAGCTGCTGACATTATGGTACCAATCTTCAAGCTGCTGACATTATGGTACCATTCTTCAAGCTGCTGATATTATGGTACCATCTTGAAGCTGCTGACATTATGGTACCATTCTTCAAGCTGCTGACATTATGGTACCATTCTTCAAGCTGCTGACATTATGGTACCATCTTGAAGCTGCTGACATTATGGTACCATTCTTCAAGCTGCTGACATTATGGTACCATTCTTCAAGCTGCTGACATTATAGTACCATTCTTCAAGCTGCTGACATTATGGTACCATTCTTCAAGCTGCTGACATTATGGTACCATTCTTCAAGCTGCTGACATTATAGTACCATTCTTCAAGCTGCTGACATTATGGTACCATCTTGAAGCTGCTGACATTATAGTACCATTCTTGAAGCTGCTGACATTATGGTACCATTCTTCAAGCTGCTGACATTATAGTAGCATTCTTCAAGCTGCTGACATTATGGTACCATTCTTCAAGCTGCTGACATTATGGTACCATTCTTCAAGCTGCTGACATTATGGTACCATTCTTCAAGCTGCTGACATTATGGTACCATTCTTCAAGCTGCTGACATTATGGTACCATTCTTCAAGCTGCTGACATTATGGGACCATTCTTCAAGCTGCTGACATTATGGGACCATTCTTCAAGCTGCTGACATTATGGTACCATTCTTCAAGCTGCTGACATTATGGTACCATTCTTCAAGCTGCTGACATTATGGTACCATTCTTCAAGCTGCTGACATTATGGGACCATTCTTCAAGCTGCTGACATTATGGGACCATTCTTCAAGCTGCTGTCATTATGGTACCATTCTTCAAGCTGCTGACATTATGGGACCATTCATCAAGCTGCTGACATTATGGTACCATTATTCAAGCTGCTGACATTATGGTACCATCTTCAAGCTGCTGACATTATGGTACCATTCTTC
The DNA here is from genome assembly GCF_038502225.1 of Cherax quadricarinatus. Classification (NCBI taxonomy): domain Eukaryota; kingdom Metazoa; phylum Arthropoda; class Malacostraca; order Decapoda; family Parastacidae; genus Cherax; species Cherax quadricarinatus. Next base: position 37,465,667 of record NC_091318.1, read on the forward strand.
AAGCTGCTGACATTATGGTACCATTCTTCAAGCTGCTGACATTATGGTACCATTCTTCAAGCTGCTGACATTATGGTACCATTCTTCAAGCTGCTGACATTATGGGACCATTCTTCAAGCTGCTGTCTTTATGGGACCATTCTTCAAGCTGCTGACATTATGGTACCATTCTTCAAGCTGCTGACATTATGGTACAATTCTTCAAGCTGCTGACATTATGGTACCATTCTTCAAGCTGCTGACATTATGGTACCATTCGTCAAGCAGCTGACATTATGGTACCATTCTTCAAGCTGCTGACATTATGGTACCATTCTTCAAGCTGCTGACATTATGGTACCATTCATCAAGCTGCTGTCATTATGGTACCATTCTTCAAGCTGCTGACATTATGGGACCATTCATCAAGCTGCTGACATTATGGGACCATTCTTCAAGCTGCTGACATTATGGTACCATTCTTCAAGCTTCTGACATTATGGTACCATGTTCAAGCTGCTGACATTATGGTACCATTCTTCAAGCTGCTGACATTATGGTACCATTCTTCAAGCTGCTGACATTATGGTACCATTCTTCAAGCTGCTGACATTATGGTACCATTCTTCAAGCTGCTGACATTATGGGACCATTCTTCAAGCTGCTGTCTTTATGGGACCATTCTTCAAGCTGCTGACATTATGGTACCATTCTTCAAGCTGCTGACATTATGGTACAATTCTTCAAGCTGCTGACATTATGGTACCATTCTTCAAGCTGCTGACATTATGGTACCATTCGTCAAGCAGCTGACATTATGGTACCATTCTTCAAGCTGCTGTCTTTATGGGACCATTCTTCAAGCTGCTGACATTATGGGACCATTCTTCAAGCTGCTGACATTATGGTACCATTCTTCAAGCTGGTGACATTATGGTACCATTCTTCAAGCTGCTGACATTATGGTACCATCTTCAAGCTGCTGACATGGTACCATCTTCAAGCTGCTGACATTATGGTACCATCTTCAAGCTGCTGATATTATGGTACCATCTTCAAGCTGCTGACATTATGGGACCATTCTTCAAGCTGCTGACATTATGGGATCATTCTTCAAGCTGCTGACATTATGGTACCATTCTTCAAGCTGCTGACATTATAGTACCATTCTTCAAGCTGCTGACATTATGGTACCATTCTTCAAGCTGCTGACATTATAGTACCATTCTTCAAGCTGCTGACATTATGGCACCATTCTTCAAGCTGCTGACATTATGGTACCATTCTTGAAGCTGCTGACATTATGGTACCATTCTTGAAGCTGCTGACATTATGGCACCGTTCTTCAAGCTGCTGACATTATGGTACCATTCTTCAAGCTGCTGACATTTTGGTACCATCTTCAAGCTGCTGACATTATGGTACCATTCTTGAAGTTGCTGTCTTTATGGCACCGTTCTTGAAGCTGCTGTCATTATGGCACCATTCTTGAAGCTGCTGACATCGCAACATTCTTGAAGCTGCTGTCATTATGGTACCATTCTTGAAGCTGCTGTCATTATGGCACCATTCTTGAAGCTGCTGTCTTTATGGCACCATTCTTGAAGCTGCTGACATCGCAACATTCTTGAAACTGCTGTCATTATGGCACCATTCTAGAAGCTGCTGACATTATGGCACCATGAAGCTGCTGACATGGCACCATTCTTGAAGCTGCTGTCATTATGGCACCATTCTTGAAGCTGCTGACATTATGGCACCATGAAGCTGCTGACATGGCACCATTCTTGAAGCTGCTGACGTGGCACCATTCTTGAAGCTTCTGACATTATGGCACCATTCCTGAAGCTGCTGACATGGCTCCATTCATGTAGTTGGTGACATTATGGCACCATTCATGAAGCTCCTGACATTATGGCAACATTCATGAAGCTGCTGACATTATGGCACCATTCATGTAGTTGGTGACATTATGGCACCATTTATGTAGTTGGTGACATTATGGCACCATTCATGTAGTTGGTGACATTATGGCACCATTCATGTAGTTGGTGACATTATGGCACCATTCATGTAGTTGGTGACATTATGGCACCATTCATGTAGTTGGTGACATGGCACCATTCATGAAGCTGCTGACAATTTCAACATTGATGATGCTGTTGACATTATGGCACCGTTCAAGAAACTGCTGTTATTATGGCACCATGCATGACGCTGGTGACCTTATAGCACAATCATTCACGAAATCGTAATGAAACGATTGTAAACAAACCATACACCGCGGGTGGGGTTTGAACCTGTGAGTCATGTTGACGGCTTTGAGGGGACTTGAGCTAGAGTTCGTCACGGTCATGCTAGCGGGAGATTCGTCCGTAAAAACTTGCATTGGTACTCACAGTGGTGCCTATGCTATCCATCCTATGATGTAGAAATATACCTCGTTGGATGAATCTTATTGAAGCTAGCTGGCCCAGTGGCTAACGCGACGGTCTGGAGTTTTGAGACTCTGACCGTGGGTTCTATCCCCGCCCGTGGTATTTTTTTTTATAACACAAAGTCAATACTACATCATAAGTGACAACAGATAAATAATTCCTTACTCAGAATTATTTTTTTATAAAATCTTTATATATCTTTATTTAAGTCGTTTTTTATGCACAATATTGGACTAACAAGGTCTTAACATCCATACAGTTGATTCCTGCAACACAAACAAGGTCTTAACATCCATACAGTTGATTCCTGCAACACAAACAAGGTCTTAACATCCATACAGTTGATTCCTGCAACACAAACAAGGTCTTAACATCCATTCAGTTGATTCCTGCAACACAAACAAGGTCTTAACATCCATACAGTTGATTCCTGCAACACAAACAAGGTCTTAACATCCATACAGTTGATTCCTGCAGCACAAACAAGGTCTTAACATCCATACAGTTGATTCCTGCAGCACAAACAAGGTCTTAACATCCATACAGTTGATTCCTGCAACACAAACAAGGTCTTAACATCCATACAGTCGATTCCTGCAGCACAAACAAGGTCTTAACATCCATACAGTTGATTCCTGTAACACAAACAAGGTCTTAACATCAATACAGTTGATTCCTGCAGCACAAATAAGGTCTTAACATCCATACAGTTGATTCCTGCAACACAAACAAGGTCTTAACATCCATACAGTTGATTCCTGCAACACAAACAAGGTCTTAACATCCATACAGTTGATTCCTGTAACACAAACAAGGTCTTAACATCCATACAGTTGATTCCTGTAACACAAACAAGGGCTTAACTTTCATATAGTTGATTCCTACAACACAAAAAAGGGCTTAACATCCATACAGCTTGAATCCTGCAACACAAACAAGGCCTTAACATCCACACAGCTTGATTCCTGCAACACAAACAAGGTCTTAACTTCCATACAGTTTATTTATGCAATACAAACAAGGTCTTAATATCCATACAGCTTGACTCCTGCAACACAAACAAGGTCTTAAGTTCCATACAGTTAATTCCTGCAACACAAACAAGGTCTGAATTTCCATGTAGGTTGACTCCTGCACCAGGTTTGGTTTGTAGGTTTGTGGTGCAGGTTGACTCCTGCGCCACAAACCTACATTATGATCATCCGCACATCTCGGCACCCTTTACCTAAAATCAGTACCTTACCAGCTGGGCTGTTGTTCGTACGTCGGCTTGCGTGCTGCCAACAGTAACAGCCTGGTTGATCGGGTCCTGATCCACCGCGAACCTGGTCACGGACCGGGCCACTGGGGCATTGACCCCTGAAACCCTCTGTAGGTATTACACCAAATAATTGTGTATAGTGTCATTTAGAAATGTAATTATCTAAGCACATTTTTTTTTTTTTTTGCTTTCAAGATTAACTTATATTATTGAAAACTCCTGTCAGGTCATTCAACTTACTTTCTAACATTTCATGCAAATTTAATTGGCCATACTTGTATAAAAGTTCCTTTCAAAACGCATTCACAAATCCTTTCTCCTGTAATTGTGTAATCCAGTTATGCCTCCTCTCTTTCTCTCTCTTTCCGTTAATTAAATTTACAAATCGTTCCAAGAGTAAAGAATGTGACAATTTCTCACTTCCACAGGTGGCTCGTCCTTCAATATTCGTTCACACTCTCTCTCTCATATATCCAGCATCGTATTTCAAACCAGCTGTCACATCTCTCACTCCTTTAAAAAGAAACGAATCGTTCAAGCTTCTTTGTATTGTCTCCGGAAGACTACTGTGAATACTAACGCTATTCTATTCAACTGATATATTTTTTTTCTGTGACGAAGCTCTTTTTAAAAAACATGGGAAAGGGAAATATAGAATTTAGATTTGTCATATCTGATGCTTGTAGCACAGAAATTTTAAAAACAGATTCGCGGTCTTGAAGCCTTTTTTAAGCTGTGCAGATTTTTTAATAATTGATTCAAAAGATTTGAATCTTACACAGTAAGAATTAATTTTAGTGACTTACAGAGATTTAGAATATTCAGTAACTATCAACTAGTCACATAGTCCCTTGTTTGTGTTGTGCACAGCGCGCATGTTAACGGAAAATTACCGTTTGTTATCAGTTTGTTATCAATTAAAATTTTGAGGGACATTGCAGTTTGTTATCAGTTTATTATCAATTATAAAGAAGAAATAAGCTCTTCATTAATGATTAGTTCCGAAATTATTAATACCAGAATCCGGGACATAATTGGATAAAATAAAAAAAGAGAAATATCAGTGTTTCAAATAAGAAGAATCGTCTGTATTAGCCTGTTAGCCTTCTTGAAGGTCGTGGAAGCCTTGAAGGTCGTGGAAGGAGACTATAAAGCTGCGAACAACGAGCTATTGAAACTTTTTCTTGCATTAAATACTAAATTTAAAAAAGAGAAAATTTTAAAGAAGGAATGTTTGGATGCGTGGATGTAGTGCAGATAAGAGATAGATTACTATAAATGTTATGAAAGAAAACTAAATGTCGTAATTCAACGCTAAACAAAGGTGAAGAAAGGTATTTTCAGGGAAAAAAATTAATTGCATTAAGTCAGGTGTATATGAGAAAATTAAAGCTGCAGGAGTAGTGGAAGTGTTGAGTGATCAATTATGGAAGAAAAAGAGGTAATATAAAAGTGGAAATTAAAATATTATATGGATTAAAATAAGGGCTGTGGGAGGGAAAAGTTCATTAGATAGGAATGATGGTGGTAGTTTGTTGGGCAGTATGTTTGTTCTGTTAGGTGTGGACATAGTTTCCACTACCCCCCTTTCCTCTTCCTACACCCGGTGGGAGGTGACAGGTGTCCCTCCAACCAGTTCATAGTAACTTGACTTTCGGCTCCCATCAATTCTTCAAGCATTCATTCCACTCCTGTTTAATTTATAATGTGTTTGAGTTAATTTGGTTTAAACAAGAGCTTCATTATTGCTCAGGTTTGTTTCACTAATTCTTTCTATCATGATTTGGACTTACGTAGTGTAACGCCGTCATTTAAATCCTCATTATTTCTTTCAAAGACTGCACGCCTATCATGTGGGTGATTTCTCGATTGATGTAGAAATGTGCATTTCTTTATTTTATCTTTGATTATCGGGTCGGATCAACCGACATGGGCGAGATAAGAGGGGCAGCGTTGATCTTGAATAGATCTTTCATTCAGTCTGGAAGCTGTACCTACACTTGTCCCCTTTCACTCGCAGCCGTTCCTCACCAGCGTTTGTGGTTATCTACTACGACTCAACTGCTTCACCAGTGTTGTGGTGGTCAGAATCCCTACTCATGTCGGGGTCACTGTCTACTTAGTGTGTAAATTCACGTCCACCTGTGACATCCCCCCCATCATCAGCAATGATTCAGAGCTACGTGCCCATAACATCGGCACGGCACTATTCTTCACTACGTATTGTGTACATATTAGTTTTGAGTCATTAATTATTCATATATTTCTTTTTTCATTTCTTTGTTTCAAGTAGGATTAATTCCATGTTTAAGTGTTTTATATTCTTTACTAGTTTTACATATTATCAATAAAATTGTGTATCTTATGTTATCATTGACTTTTCTATCTTTTCATTTCCATAATAAGGAGCCAACCTTTTCAAATACTCTTAGAGGGGCTGATAGGGCTGTTGAACCTTCACAGGCTGGATACGACAATTGGGTTATTCTAAGTATTTATGATTCTGGAGAAGAGAGGTGTAGAGGAGAGTGTTCTTGGGTGATATTAAGCGAGCATTTAGAATTTTGAACCAAGTGGGAAAGTAATTGTTATAGCGAGTAGTAGTAAAGTTTGAGATACCAGGGGTTTATCTGGAGTCTTTCTAGAGGTCCTTCCTGGGATTACCGCCCCTGAGGCCCAGTCCTCGACCTCCGGGAAGGGGGGGGGGCTTTAATTAAACTAGGCATATAAAGAGCTTTCGAAGTAGATAATACATATTTTAAGAAATAGATGATATATGAGGATATAATGACAATGATATAATGACAGCAGTTTGGAAGACTGTGTTAGCAGACAAAAGATTAATGGGTAGACCTCTGGACGTACAGCTGGGGAAGAAGGTATTCAAACTCGATCTATTAGGTAGATGTTCTACGTAGTAACCCAGACGAAGTAAAAGAAATGTAACAGCTATTTTCATGAATTAATTAATGCAGCTTGAAATAACGAAGGTGATTGGTTGGCAAAATGAATTGCCAGTACATTCTACATATTTATATGAAAGCAGATTTATGAACCCAAACAAAAATATTTACTGTCTGCATATCACATTCAAAATCATAACTCCATAAAAATAATTTTAAAAGGTTTCCATATATGTTGTTCGGAAAGATCTTCATACATAAATTATACCTCCCCATGTAAAGTTAAATTTTGATGAACAAAATGGGTGACTAAATGTGAGAGGTTCACATTTCTTACGCTGTATAGCCCTTGTGGCTTAGCGCTTCTTTTTGATTATAATAATAATAATCACATTTCTTAGAGTATTGGTAATTTATTATTTAAAATAACACTAAACTACCCGAAGAGTGGTAAAATACACTAGGAGAATGTTTTAGCTTCTTAACTTGTTACTTAACAGATATATGGGAATTTAATGGTTTAAGACAGAATACAGGCACGCGCACACAGGCATTCGTAACAGGAAGAGCACTGCAATGGATCAGATAATTCCTGACAGGGAGGCAACAACAAGTCATGGTACGTGACGAGGTGTCAGAGAGGGTGCCTGTGAGGCGCGGGATTCCACAGGGTTAGTCCTAGGACCAGTGCTATTTTTCGTACATGTGAATGACATGACGGAGTGTCCCTGTTCGCAGATGTGAAGATAATGAGGAGAATTAAATCGGATGAAGATCAGGCAGGACTACAAATATCTGGACAGGCTGCAAGCCTGGTCCAACAAGTGGCTCCTCGAATTTAACCCAGACAACCTCTTCAAAGAGGGCTCCTTGGCACGGTGAAGAGGTTCTTGGTCTGAAGAATTAGACCTTTTGGTCTCCTTACTTAGACCGAACCTAATTACCCCCCCCCCCCAATCTCCCCTTCCCTATCCCATCCCCCTTTTTCCCTTTCCTCTCCCCCTCCCAACCATCCCTTCATCCAGTCCCGTTTGTAGCCCCTGGGGTCCTCCCCTCCGGCATTACGGTTTTTAGGAGTTCATCCCACTCCATGGGATCCCTCGGGAGTAGTGCAGTTTGCCGTGGAATCTGGATCATTTGGATCATCTGGAGGTGTCCTGCTCCCTTTCTGGATTTCCAGGAGGTAGGGCAGGGTGTTCAGCAGGTGATGGGTGTATCTCCGGAGGCTGCCTGTCAGTTCTGGGAGGTGGCAGTTGAGGGAGGTATGCTTTCTGGCGAGGTGGCTCAGTGGATGTGAGGTTGCTATCCCAGAGTGCTGGTTCACTGATGTGAAGGGTAGGGTATGGCATGGGTTCCACGCTGCATCTGTGCTGCTGGCGGTTTCAAGGTTCTCTTCGATGAAGGGAGGAACCTACGGCCCTTTCATGCCCCTTTTTTTTTCTTTCCTTCTATTTTTTCTAAAATAATAATTAGAAAGAAGTGCCACCATCATGGAATCTTCGTTCCATGACCCCCTTCTCCTCCCAGTCCCCTTTTTGTTACCACATCCTCTTATGACTCAGCTTCGTTACTGGACCATTCTTCAGAATTTATCCATACCCTTGTATATTCTGCTAGTGGTACTTCATCACCTGCTCCAGGTACTAAGGTTCCGCCCATTTCATCTAGTTCCTCTGCCTCTTGCATGCCTTTAACTATGCCTCTAGCTTCCCTCAATACAGCATTTTCGAATCGCCCATCTGCCTCAGGTCAAGCCGCCAGTGGCCCTACACTTAAACGCTCCAGACCATTTGCTGATGATGGTTCTTCAATTTCTGCTCATTCCACTCAGAAATGACCTACATGACACCCACTTGCATTACGCACCATGTTTACAAGTACACAATGGACAAAATTCTTTTCCCTTCAACTGATTATCATTCAGACCATAGTACTGGTAAAGCTCTTTTATGAAAGGCCAAAATAGATCCTTTCGCGTTCTTCAGAGCGGTGCACATATCGCTACAGCTCAGAATGCAGAACAATCTCATGATCTTTCCCATCTTACTTCCAGTGATAACGTTCCTATCACAGTTCGTAAGCATGCTGTGGTACAGTGGTTTTTCAGTGTACCATTGTACAGTGTGATTTTCTATCTTGCAGTGACGATATTTTGGAGCAATTAGCCCTTCAGGACCTTCCAACTCTCAAAGTGGATATATACGTCCTGCCTGCTCGCAAGCGGAGGCTCTTTTCCATTAACCTTTGACTGCTATTTACTCCCATCCTCCGTTTATATCGCGGGCCATCGCCTAGGGGTCTGTAAAGTGGTCCTTACACCCCAACAGTGTCGAAATTGCTGGCGCTTCAGACATCCCGCTAAATACCGCAGGTGTGCGGCGGAGTGCCCAGTCTGCTGGACTGTGGATCATGCCGAGACATCTTGCAGTCTTCCTCCCACTTGTCTTAATTTAAATGAAACTCATCCTTCTTTTTCCCGCCGATGTCGGGTCTATCTTAATGAACGAGAAATCCGTTGTCTTAGGGAGATGCTTTGGCTTTCTCTTGGCTCTGCCTTCAGGGGAATATTTCACATGTTCCTTAATTTCGAGTAGCTAGGAAACCCCCAAACTTGACGGTTTCCCCGCCTACCAGCTCCTCTGGTGTCATCTCTAATTCTTTTGTGGTTTTACCCTTTGAAACCCCCATCTCCTTACCTCATCCTACCTCTACTTCTTCAACTCACCCTCTGGCTTCTCAGTCTGCGAGGCCTCGCACGCCTGCACCTTCTTCGCGCCTATCACCTGGAAAGTTGAACCTGTCTCCTAAGCCCAAGTCTCTTTGCATTCCTTAGGTACTTACAATTCCCAACAGTTCTCCTTTTCGGCCTCGTTGCCCAGTTCTAACTCCCTTTCTAGCACTCACACGAAGGTGGAAGTTCACCCCCCCTCATGTGGTTCCCTCTACTCTTATTCCTCTCCAGACTTCTTCTCCAGTCCCCTTCCAGCCTCCTTCCTCTCCTGTTCCACAGCAGGACTCTTCTGTCTGTGTCGACACATCTCTCCAGGTTCATGCTCTCTTTCCCTCAGAGACCTCTTTGGTTCCCTCCATAGTCTCCCTGATCTCTACTTGCTCTACCTCACCTGTCCCTGAAGTCATGGTATCAGCATCTTTGTTCACTGAAACACTTGTTTCTATCTCCAACTACATTGCAGAGACGAAACCCTCGATGGACACCAGTGTGTCTCCTTATGCCCTTGCTTATTTTCACAACCCTCGCAGCAATCTTATCCTTTACAGCATTCTGATTCCTCCTTGCTTACATGTTTTCCATTGCTTCCACACATTGATTTCACTGACCCTACTAGCCTGTAGGTTTTATCACTTCTCATTGTTAGCATACCTGTCTTTGTGAATAATGACTTATTTACAATGGAGTATTCGTGGCCTCAGGGGTAATCAGGGAGAGCTCCAGGTGTTGCATTCCCAGTATCCCCCAGTATGTGTCAGGATACAAGAGCCTAAAGTTCGTTCAGCAGTCATCCATCTCATTTCGGGCTTTGTGCTGTTGCATTCTTCTGATCCCTTTCCTGATGAAACTTTTAATGAGAGTGCACTTCTTGTGCACGTTGGTGTTCCAACAGGTCTTTGTTCGTTCTCAGCTGCATTATACTGCAGCCAGTATTTATTTGCACAGGTGGTATACAGTTTGCTTTCTATATCCCTCCCCTTCCCGTGCATTCTGTATCTCGGATGTTGCGTTCTTGATCTCTCTTCTGCCGCTGCCCATCTTGTTGTTAGGTGATTTTGACGCTCATCATCTTTGGGGAGGGTCCCACTGTGACTCTCGTGGGGAACAGTTGGAGACTCTTCTCACGTCTCATCCTCTTCATGTTTCAAATACGGGTGCTCACGCCTGTTTTGACTCTCGCACTCAGTCTCTCATGCCCTGAATTGCGCTTGGTCTGTTCTCCCGGATTTGCATGACAGTGATCACTTTCCTATTATTTTTATTTCTACTACGTATTCTCGACCGCCTCGTAGTCCTCGTTGGCAGTTTGGACGAGTGAATTGGGACTTATACTCTCATCTTACCGCCTTTTGTGAAGACCCTTCTTCATCCTCTATTGATGAGCTGGTGCACCAGTTTTCGACCTTAGTTTTGACTGCAGTGTCACGTTTTATTCCTCAAACCTCAGGCAGGCATTCTCAGACATGCGTGTCTTGGTGGTCTCCTGCATGTGCCCGCGCACTGCATTTGAAAAGTCCTGTGTGTGGCCGTTATCGATATAATTGGACCGCAGAACGTCTTTTGAATTTTAAGCGAGCAAGGGCAGTCGTTCGCCACGTTATACGTGATGCTAAACTCATTTGTTGGCAGGACTACATTTCTACTGTTACCTAGACTTTCCTTATGTGTGTGGTTTGGAAGAAGGTAGGGAAGTTGTGTGGCAAGTACGCTGGGGACCCAGCTCCCGTTTTGCTGGCTGCTGGTGTTTGTGTTGCGGAACCTCTTCAAGGTTGCCATGGAAATCGGGAATTATCCTGTGCGTGTCTCCCTCTGTCCCTCGTTTCTCGCTTCTAAGTCTGCCATGGAGCAATCGCCCTTGGATTGCTCTTCTAATGGGATGGAGCCATATAACGTACCGTTTACTCTCGTAGAGCAAGAGTCCATGCTCTCCGCTTGCCGGTCATCGGCAGCTTGGCCCAGTGATATTCATATCAGTATGCTACAACATTTGCATTCTACAGCCTTTACAGTCCTTTTGCGTCTTTTCAATCTTGTTTGGACACGAGGGGTTCTCCCACAGCAATGGAAATCTGCCATAGTACTATCGTTTCGCAAACCAGGCATTTCAGGGCTTGATACCTCTCACCATCATCCCATTGCTCTGACTAGTGTAGTCTGCAAGGTGATAGAATGATTGGTGAATAGACATCTGATTTGGTATTTAGAGACTCACAATAGTCTTTCTCCTCGCCAATATGGCTTTCGCAAGGGCCACTCTACTTTAAACTCCTTTTTCCACTTTGATACGTATGTGCGAAATGTCTTCGCTAATATACACTCCATCCTAGTAGTCTTTTTTGATCTCGAGAAGGCACATGACACCATTTGGAGGTATAACATCTTAGCCCATGAACACTCTTAGGTCTCCGCGCTAATCTACCGACTTTCCTTGCTGCTTCCTTATCTGAAAGACATTTTCATGTCCGTGTTGGCGCCTCGCTTGCCTCAGAGTTTGTTCAGGCCTAGGAGAACTCCCACAAAGTTGTTTTCTTAGCACTACCCTTTTCCTCTTGGCTATGAATGACCTACCTTCCGTTCTTCCATCGCATATTTCGTCGTCACTTTGTTGATGACTTCACTACAGCTTACGTAGGCACTGATTCTCGCCTGGAACTGGCCTCCTTTCAGGATGCGATTGATCATGTTTCCCATTGGACCACTTCTCATGGATTTAAATTTTCTAGTGCAAAAACCCATTTCATTACCTTCACTAGGCGTCCTCTTGTCCTAGATGTTTCATTGTATTTACACTGCTCATGTATCCCAGAATGTAATACTATCAAATTTCTTGGCCTTCTATTCGATCGCTGGTTGACATGGAAACCTCACATTTCCTCTTTGAAGACAGCTTGCCATAGTCGGCTGAATCTCCTTAAAATTCTTGCACGTCGTTCATGGGGAGCAGATCCCCGGACTCTCCTCCGTTTGCATTTCACTCTAGTCCTGTCCATGCTGGATTATGGCGACCAGGTCTATGCTGCGGCTTCTCCTACAACTCTTTCTAAGTTATATCCCTTTCATCATCAGGGTCTACGTTTATGCCTTGGTGCCTCTCGTTCATCCCCTGTTGAAAGCCTCTATGCTGAGGCAAATGTTCCTTCCTTAACTGATCGTCGTGAAACTCATTGCCTTCGTTACTTTGTCCGCTCTCATGACCTTTGTTTTCCTTCTTCAGTCTCGCACGTAGTAGAAGCTCTATATTTGTTCCGCGCCCCTGCTTACTCCGGCCGTTTTCTCTTCATCTTCACTCCGGTCTTCTCTCCAGTTGCCTCCCTTGTATGTTCATGTAGCGTCTGCCTTTTCCCATCCCCTTTGGGAGGTTCTGACGGTTCGTGTCTGTTCTACTACCGTGTGCCAAAGCTCACCTAACTACGGTTGCTTCTCGCTATATTTTTCTTGATCACTTCCGTTCGCATGCTCATGCCGTCGATGTTTATGCTGATGGTTCTAAATCTTCTGACAGTGTTGAGTTCGCGGCGGTGTTCCCTTACGATGTTGTCCGAGGTCATTTATTAGATTCAGCTAGTATTTTTACCACCGAGTTATATGCCATCCTCATAGCGCTTCTCTGTATCACCTCTATGTCTCCTTCAGCGTTTGTGATTATTTCAGATTCCCTCAGCTCTTTACAGGCCATTAAAGAATTTGATTCCTTTCGTCCACTGGTCCTTCGTATTCAACTTTGGTTGCGCCGTGTGGCTAGCAAAAACACGTCGTTTTCTGTGGGTCCCTGGACTTGTTGATGTGCCGGGCAATAAACAGGCGAATGCTGCTGCGCGGTCAGCGGTACGTGATCTTCCGGTTTCCTATAGAGGTTTTCGGTTCAGGGATTATTTTACAGTCACCTCTGTCCGTCTTCGCGGCCGTTAGCAACAACGGTAGTCGGACATGCACCATAACAAATTGCACTCTATTAAACCGCTTTTAAGTTTGTGGCCATCTTCTTACCACAGTTAACGTACTCGGAAGACCACTCTCCCGTCTCCGCATTGCTCATACTCTCCTTAACCATGGGTATCTCATGGAACGACATCCTATTCCTCTCTGTGAGGTTTGTCGGGTCCCAATTTCAGTTCTTTACTTTCTTGTGGATTATCCGGTTTACTAGCGCTCGATGCCACCGTCCTACTGCTCTTACCTTATCTTCCCTTCCGGAAGACGGTCCTGCCTTTGACTTACTATCACTTTTTAACTTTTTGTCAGCAACTGCTTTACTGTACGAACTTTGATGCATAGCCCCTAGCGTCCCTTCCAGCCCTTTTCTCCCCTCACCTCTGAGCCCCTCTCCACCTAGCTGTTCATAGCCCCGGCACTATTTTCTGTCCCGCAGCGCTGCACGACCCTTGTCGGTTTAGCGCTTTATTTTCTAATAATAATAATAATTAACCCAGCAAAATGCAAAGTCATGACATATGTTAGGGAAATATTGAAAAATGCTTTGTACTCAAAATCTCGAGCATAAATAAACCTACTTACAAAAAGGTTAGTTGAAATTGTGTCGAAAGTGCACTTCTCAAAAGAACAAGATAAAAATCATATCCAGTTCGAGTTTCATGTATGGCTAGTCCATACAGGAAAAAATTACCCCACTTAATTAAGGAAAATAAGAATCCAATCCCAAAGAACAAGATAAAAATCATATCCAGTTCGAGTTTCATGTATGGCTAGTCCATACAGGAAAAAATTACCCCACTTAATTAAGGAAAATAAGAATCCAATCCCTGTCAAGCCTCAGGATAACTAGATGATATCCTTGAAAAAACTCAGTTCAGTGGACGGGTCCTAGTAAAGACGGGTCTCTTCAAACACGTCAGAAAGTTTGTGGATGTGACTCCACAGGGAATCAGTCATAAGACAATCTGTAACTTCAAAACTAGGTCCGGGCATGTTTCCACGTCCCTAAGTGCCAGAGAAAGTCTTCTAGCCAAAAAATTTAATTATCGAACCACTTTAGCTGATGAACTGAAGGATATGTAAGAGTTTACGTATATGCTGGATGTGAAGCTTCGTCCGTATGACTGAACATTCAAATCATAAACGAGAATAAATGCTGATTTCTTTTACGGACCTAAGACCAAATGTATTGATCTTGCTAAAGAATGTTATGGTCTACCTGCCTACCTGTAGTATACCTGGAGGATGCTCCAGGGTTCATCAGCCCCGGGGCCCAGTCCATGACCAGGCCTCGCAGTGGATCAGGGCCTGATGAACCAGGCTGTTATTGCCAGCCTCACGAAATCCATCGTAAGAATCACAGCCCAGCTGGTCAGGCACTGGCTAGGAATCTGTCCAACTCTCTCTTAAAGACAGTTAAGGGCCTTTTATGTATGCCGGGTGGCTGCTGAACAGGCTTGGTCCCTTGACACTTACTCTGTAATCTCTTAGTGCACCCTTGGCACCTTTACTTTTCATTGGGAAAGATGTTGCACTGCCTGCCTAGTCCTTTGCTTTCCAAAAGAGTGATTTCCGTGTGCCAGACTTAGAAAAAAATAACCAAGAACTCTTAGAGACGTTTAAAGTAAAAGGATCCATAGAAGAGGTTTCCATCTCACGGGGAGTAATTAAGAATAAACAGAGCAACACAGACAAGGAAGGTTAACCTTTCTACCACAGGACCTTTCCAGAGTGTTGCCAGAGTTAATCACCATCTATTACTACTTCGGTTCTGCAATAATGAACAAGTATATTCTTAGTATTCATGTCCTAGAAGACCTGGCCCTGGAACCAGACACAGACAAGAAATACGGTGTCCAGCTACTCCACAATCTCAAAACTGTTACTACAAGCTGAGATGTCTTCCCCTTCCATAATTATGTTTTCCCTTAATATCCCCAAATGTGCCTCATAATTCATCACAATTACTAACATGGTGTGATCTATCAAGTAATCTGAAAGACCTACCATTAGAGGTTATATAATTTTAATCAGTCTACAAGTATGTCAGGTTCTAGCCTTCATTTCATCACCAGAATCCGAAGCCTCTATTGATTACATGTAGTGTTTCTAAATGTTCAGATATGCCCATTATTTATCTGTAGAACGAATTGTTAAACGCCTTAGAAGGCACAGAGAGCGCCCAGGTATTTTTATCATTAAGATCAGTGAGCATTTTGGGTTTTCTGAACGAAGTGATCGTAAGTCCCTCAAGTCATTAGATTCCAATCCAGGACACAAAATTATATGAGTCTACAAAATTTAACTTTTTATCCAGTTCAGAAATTAAATCACACTGCTCACTAATCTGAGATTAATATCTATCGCGCAAGTATTTATTAAATCATATGGCCACTGTTTAAACAATTTAAGCTTGAAGAATCACGTGATTTATGTATATGTTACCTAACAATCATTATGCAGAGATATTGTGTTGCATGTAATAACAAAATTAACCTTTCTTAACCTAAATTCATAATATATATGCATACAAAACTAACAGAAATTTTCATGAATACCAACATCTATACTTGACAGTTTTCAGGCTTTTTTCACTTGCGATCAGTATCTCTTCTGCTTCATGAGTGTCCAGTATTAGTTGGTCATCAAAATGATTGTCAGGTTTCCCAATATCTCTTCTTCATGATAGCCGTGTCTTGGTGAATCGTTCACAGTGTTCGTCACTAACGCCACTGAGAAAAAGTCAAGGTATGGATGGAAGTAATGGACGATGTGTTGTCAACACCTACTCTACATTTCAGTAATCAGCATTTCTGATGACTGGTTCACAGGCGCAGGACACAACAGTAGTATTTTGTAAATTCACCTTGCACTCTTAAAAACCTATTACTTTTAGTTCACCAGAGATTTTCCACTCAGGTCACTCAGATTCAGTCAGACTTAAAATATTTTGCAGTGTTTCATATGTCACTTTCAAGTCTGTAGCGAGAGTTTAGAACAAACCTAGTATTGTGTTGCCATGTTAAGGAATCACAATATACAACACAATATACTAACGCCACACTATAGGATGATAATATTTACCCTAAGCATCGAAAAGTCCAGTAACATCATAACAATAATATATTGATTCTTCCAGTTTAAAGTAAGTTTCTATGCAATTCTGTCGCCTTCTGAAGAAATTGATTCTTGTGTCTGCAGTAAATTCCACTGACGCAATCTTGAACCAAGTTACTCTGTTCTTTCGATAAATTAAGATCATTACCTGGAGTTTACCTGGAGAGAGTTCCGAGGGTCAACGCCCCCGCGGCCCGGTCTGTGACCAGGCCTCCTTAGGTCAGTGTCCCAGGATGCGACCCACACCAGTCGACTAACACCCAGGTACCCATTTTACTGATGGGGAACATAGACAACAGGTGGAAAGAAACACGTCCAATGTTTCTACTCTGGCTGGGAATCGAACCCAGGCCCTCACCGTGTGAAGCGAGAGCGTTAACCACCAGGCCACCAGAGCCTGGTGGCTAGATGTGGTTGCTGATTGTTGACTCAGGACGGTTCAATTTCGGAATCTGAGTTAGTGGCTCTTTCTTCATCCAAGGGAGATATATAGATATATTTTTACAGGAAGAGGGAGATACTCTGAATGTTCCAACGGTGTTATTGCATAAGAAAGATCTGGATACGTTTTTCAGGATTTGTTAACAATTCTAGGAGTAATCCTATGGGTCCCTCCATACCATCGGGACTGCAGATGGTATGTAGGACTTGGCTTCAGTTGGAGCAAGTCACAAGGCATCGATGAGGTGCCAACAGCTTGTCCTGATCACTGACCTTCAAACCAAACTCGTGAAAATAAACTGTTTTCACAAGAGGTATTTTGTTTCGTCTCAGTTTTTCTCGAAGTAAAGCTGCCAGATATATGACAAAAAGCATAACTACATTTAAACAAACACGAGGCTTTGCTGGTTTATAACTTAAAAGTTGAAATTGACACTTATTCTGGAAAAGAGAAAACGTGTTATCCACTGATAATAAAATCATCTCACAAATACAAAAATTCAAAGAAAACCAAAGATCATCTTCCATAAAGTTCAGACTTTTTAGTTCAACGTTAAAAATTATTAAGGAGCATATGATTTTAAACTTGAGCTGACGCCTTAGTTCACTAATGTTATTGTAATTCCATGCAGAACTATGAACACGGATGTGCTATTAGAAGTATATCTCATTTTGATAGCTTCATTTTTGAAAGATGAACGTGACTGTATTAAATCGGGGCCTTAAAACCCACTGGAAAATTTGTAAGCCTATTAGATACTACCCAAGGTATAAACCACTATACGGTAGGGTTTGAACCGATGGCACACAGTGATGTGTGTCACTATGGCACACATCACTGTGTGCCACAATTGTTCACATTGCTGTGTAACGCCACTATGTTTCATAGTGATGCACACTGTTCCCAGACTTCACCATGTGCACCAGTTGCTACCTGATATATCTGTATACCAATGTGTTTTGTTGTAAAGGAAATGTGGTGTTTAAATATCGCGAGCAATGAACATAAATTTACTTACAATTTGCTCCAATTGCTCCTCTGTTAATTTTGCATTTTAGAACAGCCAGCAGAATTTGTAAACACTTTCTGCCCAGTTCTTTTGAGCAGGATTACTTATTGTTAATTCTTGAATAAAATAGCGCCAAGCTTGCTAATGAGAATCTAACCACCTCATTGTTTCAAACTATAATATATTTTTTGTACTCACCTTCTATCCTATATGTGGTTGCATGGATCGAGTTTCAGTTCTTGGCCCTTTCTCTTAGCTGGCCTTTACTAGGTTCACTCCTATCATCGACAGATTTATCGTACCTTTTCTTCAGGTTATGAATGGATTCTATCTCAACGTCTTCATCCTTCACGTCGTTCCACTTTACTATTCTAAGGCTGAAGAAATATTTCCTAACATTTCTGTAACTCACTTGTGTTTTCAACTTCCAGCTGTGTTTTCATGTTCCTGCTTCTTTTCTCTCAAGCTGTTTCTGTCCACCCTATCAATTCCTCTCAGCATTTTGTATGCTGATAACATAACATCCGCAGTATGTACTAGTATGTACTTATTTCCTTTAGAGTCATCAGGTTAAGTTCTCTTAAACCCTCCTCATGGGACGTAACCCTTAGCTTAGACACTAGTCTCTTTGCCAACCTCTGTACTTTCTCCAGTTTCTTGATATGCTTGAGCAAGTGTAGGTTATATACTGGTGTTGCATGCTTCAATATGGGCTGGCGTACACTATATACATTGTCGTGAATGACTCCTGAATCAAATTTCTGAAAATTAGTCATAGATTTTTCCAGACGGGTAGTTGCAGCAGTGGTTATTCCAGTGATATGTTCATCATGCGAGATGCTTTTTACAATACTCACTCAAGG
The DNA here is from genome assembly GCF_038502225.1 of Cherax quadricarinatus. Classification (NCBI taxonomy): domain Eukaryota; kingdom Metazoa; phylum Arthropoda; class Malacostraca; order Decapoda; family Parastacidae; genus Cherax; species Cherax quadricarinatus. The sequence continues at coordinate 37,484,343 of NC_091318.1, forward strand.
GTCCTTCTCCTTAGAAAAGGTTTACAGTCTTTTGCCCCGAGCCTGTATTCTGTCTGCGGTCTTCTTTGCCATTCATTAAACTTTATAATTTTTGTGCCTTCATGGGTTAAATTCCAGTAGCAATTTGTGAGACCATACCTCCAGTACGTCCAGATTCACTGGTAGCCTTTCCAGAACAACTCCATTATGTTTATGAGAGAAGCCATTCCTTTCTAGTGCTCCACCGTTCTTCTCCTGATAATCTTCTCCATAAACTTATATATTATGTACATCAGTGACACTAGTCTGTAATTTAACGTTTCTTGTCTGTCGTTTCTTAAAAACTGGTACCACATTCCTGTTTTTCTCCATCTCCAGCGGTTGCCCTGTGTTGAGTGACTTGTTGAAGATTGTTGCTAGTGCTACACACAGTGGAACACAGTGCCACACACAAGAACCACGGAGAGATACGATCTGTTCCCGATGCTTTCGAGGTATCTACCTCAACACAGCAGCCTCTTCACCTCTTCTCCTATTGTATATATTATGTCCAGCGCTCGGTGGTGCACTCTACTGCTTCAGTATGCTGGTAGCCTTCCTGTCTCCTCTGAGAATGCCTCCCTAATTTTTTTTTGCAGAGCTTCCCACAGACTTCCTGGTCATTCATTGTGAACTTTCCTTCCTACTTGTTCAGCCTGATCACCTGATTCTTTGCTGTTGTCTTCCTCCTCATGTGACTATATATAACAACAACTTTGAGTTGGATTATGCTTTCGATGCTCTCATACTGTGGTTGAGCCCCTCTTCTTATCCGTGCATATACATTTCCGGATCTTTGGCTCTGATCCTTGGTTTTCTTTGTTCTTTGCCTTCTACATCATTTCTTGACCACCCTACACCTCTTGGTAAACCGTGGGTTAACTCTCTTCTTCCCATTGCTTTCCTTGCTCCTAGGTATGAATTTCTCCTCAGCCTCCCAGTACTATACTCCCACATACTCCATCATCTCATTTCACACTGCACCGCATGTAGGAATTGCCTCATGTCTGTGTAGTCTCTTCTTTTGAAGTTAGACTTCGCACATTCTTTCATTTCTGCTTCTTCATGTTTACTTCCACAAGATAATTAACACTTAGGACCATGTGGTCACAAGCACCCAGGGGCCTTTTATATGTAATGTCCTCTGTCAGAACTAGTCAGTGCGAGAATAAGGACCAGGCTTGATGGTTCATTCTCTCTCTCTCTCTCTCTCTCTCTCTCTCTCTCTCTCTCTCTCTCTCTCTCTCTCTCTCTCTCTCTCTCTCTCTCTCTCTCTCTCTCTCTCTCTCTCTCTCTCTCTCTCTCTCTCTCTCTCTCTCTCTCTCTCTCTCTATCTCTCTCTTTCTCTCTGGTTGTCTCTTAACATGTTGGTGCATGAAGGTCTCCATTACCACTTTACCACCTCCAGCATTTTAACCCTCCTCGTTTCTGGTCCAGTATGTGTTTCTAGGTTCTCCCGGTCTATCTCGTAGTGATTGTAGTTCAGTCACCCATAATCAGCACCTTTGCCCTGCTGAAGTGGGATCTGGGCACCTCAGCTAATATATGTATTTACAATTGCTCTATAGTTTTGTCATGTTCTTGTGAAGTCTCTTGCTATTTAGAGGAGGATTGCATATCACTGCTGTCACCACCTTCAAATCCCCAGTCATCTGCTTCCCCTCTGTCTATTCTCATCTGAAAACACCATTGGCTTCGGATGAGTAGTGCTTTTTCTCTGACTCCCTTGTTTCTTTGGGTGTTCCTCATAATCTGATATTCACCTGGGAAGATCTCGTCTGTTATTATTTTTTGTGAGTTTTGTTTCTGTAAGTGCTATGCTATATGGGGATGCTTCTTCTATTCATTCATTTGAGTCATCTCTTATTTGTTATTCCATCTGCATTAGTAATCCACACCTTGAGCTTCCTTTCCATTACTGTGCTCCAGTTCATGGGTTCCTGAATTTGTGGTCCTAACACATGGGTCAGGTTAGTTGGAGGGCTGGTGTGGCTTGGGAGTAAGAATTGGGGGGGTTAGCCCTGAATGGGTAAGGATCCTGGCTTCCTTGTACTCTCCTTCTCAGTTGTTTCCGTTCTTGTTCTTCTCAGTTCGAAGAACACCCGGCGATATTTTTCTGTCTCAACCGTGGTTTCCAATTTATAATCCTATCTTATACCTTCACTGTTGTAATGGCGTGAGAAAGGATATATATGAAAATTTATTATCTGGGTCAATTCGGCCTTCCCGCCTGTTAGCCTGAAGATTGTTTGAATCTCTTGTTCCTCCATCTTCAATATTTCATGTTCCTTCAGCCTCCTAAAGCCCATGGATAATCAGCGATTTTCTCTCTCCTCTTCCCACTTCCTCTCCCTCCTGATTTCAGTGCTTGTTTCGTACAATTCCTTTGCAGTGCCTATTATCACATGCTGCACCTACCGGCTGCCTGAGGGTATTTCTGCAAAGGTCTTGTTTCCTCTTTTTCCTAGTCCTTCAGTCCTCTCGCCTAGTATTGCTAATCCTGATCCCATCTCCTTACCCATTTCCTTCATCTCCTCCAGCTTCCTTCTCAGGTCCTAAGGATCCTCTTCCAGGCTTTGTTCCATTGCCTCAGCAGCTGGAGCCCTTCTCTCCCGTTCTTGTTCTCTTCAAATAATTCTGTACCTTCTCCTTCGTTTGCAAAAATCACTAAACTCTTTTTCCCTAAGCTCTGCTACAGTCAATCTTTCCCTCAGTTCACTCGTGCCTTGATTCCTCCTCCTCACTTCCTCTTCCTCGTCTTTTGAGTTCCGATATGAGTGTCTCTATCTCCTTTAACTATTACATATATTTTGTATGTTGTCCTTATATCTCCCATTGTTATTCTTTCCTTTAACGAAGGCTCCTCATAGTTCATACTCTTTAGTTCTCGATGCATACCTCTATACTTTCTCCAGCTACTTAATATGCTTCTGACAGTTATGTGTTCCATGCAGGTCATGAGTCCTGAATCAATCTTTGTAAATTTTAGATTTTCCAGACTAGCATTGGCTGCCGATATTATTTGATTGATATGTGTCTGCACTCTGCTCACCTCTAAGTCTTTCTCTTTGAGTAAGGTCTGTACTCCGTGTCTCGTCTTCTTACCTTTTTCCCAAATTTTCATAATTGTGCATTTGCAAGGGTTGCATTCAAGTTATCGCTTACCTGATAATGGTTATTCTTTGTTCAGATTTATCTGCAACCTTTCTTTGTTCTTACCGGTTTTTATCCTCCACATTAGAATTACATCAGACAGAGATACATCTAACTCAATACCATCTCAATAACGATCCTTGTGGTACCCCGCTTTTACTCACCCCATTATGATATCTCCTTCCTGACAGTCACTCTTTGCTTCCTACCCTTACTCATTTATCTACCGGAGTACCTTCCTCTGTGTGTATTTACTTCCTGACATTTAGTAAGATTCAGTGACGATGTCTGGTTCATTTCTCAACATTCTAATACCGAGTACAGTGTTAATCTCAATATTCCTATGACTGATACTAGAAATACCAAGCACCTTCCTCATATTAAAAATTATTGTAGATTTGGGGCAGCCAATAATAATTCTGAGAGCTTCATTTTGCATTAATGCATTATCTAATTCATACTCGGTGAAGAAGGAATCACTCTCATTAGTATTTTGGCCCATTAACTTAATCAGTTTCAACATTTCTTTAGAAGCACTCACTAAGGCTCACTAAGCTTTTTTCTAACATGAGATGGGAGATTTTCATGCATGGATGTTTTTTTTATTATTATCACACTGGCCGATTCCCACCAAGGCAGGGTGGCCCGAAAAAGAAAAACTTTCACCATCATTCACTCCATCACTGTCTTGCCAGAAGGGTGCTTTACACTACAGTTTTTAAACTGCAACATTAACACCCCTCCTTCAGAGTGCAGGCACTGTACTTCCCATCTCCAGGACTCAAGTCCGGCCTGCCGGTTTCCCTGAATCCCTTCATAAATGTTACTTTGCTCACACTCCAACAGCACGTCAAGTATTAAAAACTATTTGTCTCCATTCACTCCTATCAAACACGCTCACGCATGCCTGCTGGAAGTCCAAGCCCCTCGCACACAAAACCTCCTTTACCCCCTCCCTCCAACCCTTCCTAGGCCGACCCCTACCCCGCCTTCCTTCCACTACAGACTGATACACTCTTGAAGTTATTCTGTTTCGCTCCATTCTCTCTACATGTCCGAACCACCTCAACAACCCTTCCTCAGCCCTCTGGACAACAGTTTTGGTAATCCCGCACCTCCTCCTAACTTCCAAACTACGAATTCTCTGCATTATATTCACACCACACATTGCCCTCAGACATGACATCTCCACTGCCTCCAGCCTTCTCCTCGCTGCAACATTCATCACCCATGCTTCACACCCATATAAGAGCGTTGGTAAAACTATACTCTCATACATTCCCCTCTTTGCCTCCAAGGACAAAGTTCTTTGTCTCCACAGACTCCTAAGTGCACCACTCACTCTTTTTCCCTCATCAATTCTATGATTCACCTCATCTTTCATAGACCCATCCGCTGACACGTCCACTCCCAAATATCTGAATACGTTCACCTCCTCCATACTCTCTCCCTCCAATCTGATATTCAATCTTTCATCACCTAATCTTTTTGTTATCCTCATAACCTTACTCTTTCCTGTATTCACCTTTAATTTTCTTCTTTTGCACACCCTACCAAATTCATCCACCAATCTCTGCAGCTTCTCTTCAGAATCTCCCAAGAGCACAGTGTCATCAGCAAAGAGCAGCTGTGACAACTCCCACTTTGTGTGTGATTCTTTATCTTTTAACTCCACGCCTCTTGCCAAGACCCTCGCATTTACTTCTCTTACAACCCCATCTATAAATATATTAAACAACCACGGTGACATCACACATCCTTGTCTAAGGCCTACTTTTACTGGGAAAAAATTTCCCTCTTTTCTACATACTCTAACTTGAGCCTCACTATCCTCGTAAAAACTCTTCACTGCTTTCAGTAACCTACCTCCTACACCATACACTTGCAACATCTGCCACATTGCCCCCCTATCCACCCTGTCATACGCCTTTTCCAAATCCATAAATGCCACAAAGACCTCTTTAGCCTTATCTAAATACTGTTCACTTATATGTTTCACTGTAAACACCTGGTCCACACACCCCCTACCTTTCCTAAAGCCTCCTTGTTCATCTGCTATCCTATTCTCCGTCTTACTCTTAATTCTTTCAATTATAACTCTACCATACACTTTACCAGGTACACTCAACAGACTTATCCCCCTATAATTTTTGCACTCTCTTTTATCCCCATTGCCTTTATACAAAGGAACTATGCATGCTCTCTGCCAATCCCTAGGTACCTTACCCTCTTCCATACATTTATTAAATAATTGCACCAACCACTCCAGAACTATATCCCCACCTGCTTTTAACATTTCTATCTTTATCCCATCAATCCCGGCTGCCTTACCCCCTTTCATTTTACCTACTGCCTCACGAACTTCCCCCACACTCACAACTGGCTCTTCCTCACTCCTACAAGATGTTATTCCTCCTTGCCCTATACACGAAATCACAGCTTCCCTATCTTCATCAACATTTAACAATTCCTCAAAATATTCCCTCCATCTTCCCAATACCTCTAACTCTCCATTTAATAACTCTCCTCTCCTATTTTTAACTGACAAATGTTTTATACCAGTCATTTATGAGGTCATTTGCTTTTTCAAGTGGAAAGGGATGAGCAACATTACCAGTTGAGAGTAAGACACATGTGCAACATCTGGGTATCTTTATTGTAGACGTTTCGCCATCCAGTGGCTTTATCAATACAAATTCTAGGACATAACTTGAAGACAGTAGAACTATGTACAGAAGATGAGGTAATCAGAATTTGTATTGATAAAGCCACTGGATGGCGAAACGTCTACAATAAAGATACCCAGATGTTGCACATGTGTCTTAATCTCATCTTGTCGGTATTATATACCATTCGTACACAACATTACCAGTGTTTTTCCTCGTTATTTTATTTATACCTTTCCAAGCCTTAAAGAGGTTGACCTATTTAATCCACTATCAAATTTTTCCCATTCCTGTTTCCTAAGTTCTTGCTTTCTTTTCCTTGCGTTTGTTAGTGCAGCTTGGAACGTTCTGAGCAGGTCTGGGGTTCTACATTCACGGTATGCTATACCAGTCCTCCTAGCTGCAGCATGAGTTAAATTCGGTACTTTTAGATCATTATAGTATTTACATTGTTTTTTATTGCCATTTATAGTGGAAGATTTGTTTTCTTTTCCTGCCCACTTGATCTGTTAGTAGTCTCAACAGTGGCAACTAGATCATCATTGAATTTTTGTGTGTCAATGGGCCCTTAATTCTTATACCAATGATCCTAGTGGTTAATAAAGTTATCTCTGTGTTCTGGGTTGAGAATAAGTTTCCTCCTTCTGTATTTAGCTCCTTGATTGCTGGAGATGTGATCAAGATTGACAGTTGTTAGTCTTGGGAAGTGATCAGATAGAAGATCATCAACTATGACAGAGTTATGCATCGTATATGATGTATTAAATCCAAGACACAGATCTAGTATGCCACCATATATGTGAGTAGGCTCAGTAGTGGCCACAGTTCGAACATTATCATGCTCATTTAGAAATTTCACTAGTTTAGATCCATTGATGTTTCTTATAGACCCACCAACATTCTTATGTCTGATATTAAAGTCTCCAAGAATGAGAGTAGGTTCACTATTGATGTGATCTAGTGAAGCATCATAACTCACGAAATCGTAATGATACGATTGCAAACAAACCATAACACGGGCGGGGATACAACCCGCGATCAGTCCAGTGGCTAACGCGACGGTCTGGAGTTTTGAGACTCTGATCGCGGGTTCTCTCCCCTCCCGTGATATGGTTAGTAAAGCATCAGGTGGAAGCTGGTTCGCTGGAGCATAAAGATTAAAAATATTTATGGAAAAATTGCCAGCATGTACTTTGACACCATGATACTGCATGTTTACTTGACTCTGCAAGACAAGGAGTGAATGTGGCAAGTTCTTTCTAACAGACATTACACAACAGTTGGTTGACCTTAAGTTACAAGCTGCATATCCAGGCAACTTTGGTGGAAGTGCTCCAGCTTGCAGTCTACATTCCTGCAAACAGATGATATCAATATTCATGGCTGCACTAATGTAAGTCTTGCAACCGCTCCATGAAAAAAATTGTCATCTTCCTATAGTGTATATTGAGATTCACGGGGTTGGGGTTATGCAATACGAGGATTCCTTTCTCGAATCGTCCAACAACTTAAAAACATCTTGGTTCTTGTTTTCATCTTCCAACTTTTCGCTTATATTTCGCTCATAACGATATGATATCATATGATCGACTTCAAATTTTCAACACTTGTGTTGAATAACTCTAGCGAGATTCGTGTAACTACTGATACGTGAATGTGACCTGTTCAAAAGTTGGAGAATACTTGTCAAGATGCCTAAATTGTCTCCGATAACTATCACACTCCCTTTAAATAAAATTGGGTCTTCCTCTTCTAAACGGCTTCGGAATTAAATGCCTGATACATCATACAGATAGAATAATACCCATTAAATTGAGTTTATGTGGCGGGAAAATTATCAGTTTCTGAACACGTTTAAATTATCAGCCATGATGTGTTTATTTTTTTTTTTTTTTCAGAAATCAACGTTTGGTTTGTTATTGCTCTGCATAAATCCCATTTTGGAACGTTCATAGAATAATTAGTGAAATTAATTTCCATCTAATTACTAAAGAAAGTCTTGTCTGATCGAATTAAAAATATTAACTCGGATGCATTCCATTAAAAAGAATAAAACTCTGGTAAGTTTAGGCTGCGTTAGTGCAAATTTGAAATTTGCTGAATTAAAAATAAAATACTTGGAATTGTTGGAAACAGAAATTGCTAGAGAATGCCTCTCTGGATCGGCTTCAAACACTAGACACGATTATATCCTATTTATCATTAGCTTTGCATTGAATTTTAGCTTTGTAGGTAGTGATTTGCCACTTTTTTAAAATTGGACTTATGAAACACTCAATCAAGTACATTTCTTGTTGGATTGTAACAGAGAATTATTAACAGAAAGACGTGGAAAACCTAAGAATTATTAAAAACCAATAATTTCACGCTGTTTTTAATTTTCACTTTTTGTCAGCCCTTATATGATATAATTCGGATGAGTTTATGCCAGAGTTTAGTTAAGTACACTGTTCTTATTTCCCATTAACTTCTTTCAACGTTTTCGTTCATAGATTCAGAACACCTTATCCTAACTCCTTCAGAAACAGGCAAGTCAAGGTGCTCTCTCTTCAAGTTTATATCGACCTTTCTCAAGTTTTGTTTTCATCTAACATCTTTGGAAAGGCTTTTTTTAATCGTCTTCATCACACCTGTATCTTATTCAGAAGAAATAAAGTTGTTGTTAATGGAGTGTGTAGATGCAGTTTTGCTCGTTTTAATGTCGAAATGGAGTAATATTATTTTGTATATAATTATATGTGTATTCCTCTTCACTGAGGGTTCATTGGTGTTGGTGATGCCTTCTTGGTTCAAGGAACTGGACTTATATTTCCATAAAGGAAGTTTTCCTTTGATTTTAAGCTGTGCAAATGTGCATGTAGCAATTTTATTAATCTAATTAGCTTCTGTGAAATAACTGGAGAATTCTCTTATCAGAAATAAGTCACAGTGTTTGACTTTATTTGGTTATTCCAGGTTAAATCTACATAATGTTATTTTTTTAATGTTATGCTTGCTTATCTCAAGAGTTGCTAAAAATTAATAAACTGCTGAAATGTAAACTAAACTACTAAATGAACAATAGTCCAAAAAATACGTAAAATAATGTCACTCAAGAGCTGAACTTAAGTAAGGTAATTAATTAGTTATGCTGATGATTGCTCAAGTTGGAAAAATGATCTAATGTGAGAGTAGTGATTCCGTAGTTTTATAATGGTAATTAAATTTAATATCAAGAAGAGTATGCAGTGGAGGAGCCTAATGTCTCATTAACTACTAAATCATCGTTCAGCAAATACAATGAAACTTCTTCAACTCGCTGATTAATGACGAAATGCATTACAAAATCTAACTGCTGTATATATATCTATATTTCCTAAAGAATAAGCTAGCTTTTGATATTTAAACTAAAGTTATAGTCTGAGAAATGAAGCAGACTGAAGCGACTCTTGTTATCTTACAAAGTCTATTTAATAAACTAACAATTTTCTCAGCAACCATTTACAATATCACGATGACACCTTAAGTGTCAACCATAAAAAAAAAAACTTGCCACCTACTCTGTTTTAGGCAAAAAATTTACTTTGAGCTCCAAAAAAAGCACTTTAAAAGTTGCATAATTTTAACTTTAAAATTAAACTACCAGTCTGAAGTCGAAATATACAGCCTCATTTCTGCTGTTGTCTTCTTGTGGAATATAACATTCGTGTACAGTTCAGGACATTTATTACAAGAAACGATTCGCCGCGAGTGGCTTCTTCAGTCCTCTCAAACACTAGGCTTACATATTCTATAATTGTGGCATAAAAATATCTCTTATTCCGTGTATATACCACGTCATGATGAATATCCCTCGTGTAAAGAAGAAGACAACAGGTTGGTACTGTGATACCGACAAACTGTGGAAAAGGGCACCTGTGTACATATATTAAAGGAACACAGGTGTCCTTTTCCACAGTTTGTAGGTATCACATTACCATTTACAACCTGTTGTCTTCTTGTCTACACGAGTGATATTCATCATGACGTGGTATATACACCGAGTATGAGATTTTTTTATGACACAATTACAAAATATCTAAGCCTAGTGTTTCAAAGAATTTTTTTCATGCTTGTAGCTATTTATCAGTACTTATGAAATAAATATTGGGTAGTTTTTTCTAAAATTAAATGATACATTCATATTACGAGAAAAATTTAAATGAAGAAAGGCAAAATTAACAATAAGTTGAGAAATTATTTTTCCTCTTACAATTTATTAACTCGAAATTCGGTTTCAAACTCTGATACATTAATTAAATTCTCCCCTGCAACTCGAAAAGGTAATAGCAGTATTTCCAGTAACATAATTACATTGGGAGTTTCCTTTATGGGTCATCACGGGAGGTGATCCTAGCTCCTTGGTCACTCATTAATCAAGACTTTAAAAACCGGCTCACTAATTAGATTTCTTTTTTTTTTTTTTTTTTTTTTTTTGTTACAGAATCCCATGATGGTTATTCCATCTTCTTGACCCCGTGATGGACTGTTTCAGTAAGTACCCGACTCGGATTAATCTTCGAGTTCACGACTCGCCTTAATCCTTTAATTTCCGATGATTCTCATTAGTCCTCGAGTCCCCGACTCGCCTTAATCCACGAGTCATCAACTAACCTCTGCATCTTGTAGAATTAAAGTCGATGGTGTAGACACAGGAGAGGTTCTTCCTCGGACTATCGGATGACATGTGAGAAAGCCGTGCCATGTTTGCCCACAAATATATTCCTTCAAAATATCAGTTAATAATAAGTGTAACCACGGCCGGAAAGAGGCTTTAATAATGCTAATCTAAGCTCAGAGGCTCAAATATATTGGAAAATTATCCTCTACGAGAATAATTAACTCATAATTTCTAATGAGTAAATCTCTGAAAATTTAATAGTACATAGAATGTTATTACGAACACGGGTAATGAATGGCCTGTGAAAGCTGGTCGTAATGGGGATTGGAGCAAACATATCTCAGCAGTAGACTATAATGTATATTTTGCCTTCACCCACTATGTACAGATATGTACACTATGTACAGTATATACAGATAGAATAAGTATATACCAGGGTAAGACGGCAAAGAAGAAGCCAGAGAGAGTGCACTGTACTCAACCAGCAGGTAGGCAAGTCTGCCAGTGCTTACCTCAAGTGAACCACATTGTTTCAGCTTTGGCGGACTTGCTTGTGATTGTCAATGTACCAAGGTACTGATTTAACGACGGGTGCCTCATGGATCGTTACTCCCTTAGCACCCAGATCGCTAGTTGGGAGGCAGCCTATGTGGGATTGTGACATACGCCAAATAAATTTTAACACACAAGTGCAAAGGAGGAGCTTCTTGCCTCCCTTCCTAATTCACCGCCATAGAATAAGCACAATGAAACTTCCTAAACTCACTAATACCTGACCAGATGTATTACCGATGATAATTTCTCATATAACTCTAAGTTCCCTGAAGTATATGCTAACTTTTGATGCATAAACTAAACAACTAAATTACTTAGAGTTCGAGAAATGAAGCAAAATAAGGCGACTAATGTTCTCCGCAATGTCTGTTTACTGAAGTGGCATAATTTTCTAGACAACCACTTATCATAACATTTAACATAACATGACTCTCAAAGCGTCAGCAAAAAACATTGACCACTCTACTCTCTCTTACACTAATATTAAAGGATAAAAGTTATTATAAAACTTTTAAACTTTTCCTTTCAGAATTTATCATCTCCCCAAGACTTTAATGACTTTTCGTATGCGTGGACTTTCAAAAGATAAAAAAGTAAAAAATATCAACAGTGACCCACATTTTCATCAGATTATCTTTTCAGTACTGACATGAACGAAGCGTCTCGCTATTTAGTTAGTTAGTTTAATATGTTTATTATGCACCCCATACCCATCCTGTGGGCGGTAGTCAAAAGATTACAGAGGTACATAATGGGTCCAGGGACTGGGCCTCAATGTTTTGATAGCTGAGCAAGTTACAGAGGTAATGAATTCACAATTTACAAAGGTAATGAACTCACAATTTACAAAGGTAATGAACTCCAGGTAGGTCTAGTCACAATCATGACAAGTTACAAAGGTATTAAGAACATAAGAACATAAGAACGAAGGAACACTGCAGAAGGCCTACTGGCCCATGCGAGGCAGGTCCAAGTCTCCTACCGGCTTAAGCCAATGCACCCAACCTAGTCAGGTCAGGTCACATTGACTTAAGGGAGGAACACGGCAACCGACCTGGTAGCACAAGCTATCAGGTCTAACTCACACCCACCCACATCCACTCATGTATTTATCCAACCTATTTTTAAAGCTACACAATGTTCTGGCCTCTATAACTGTACTCGGGAGTTTGTTCCACTCATCCACAACTCTATTACCAAACCAGTACTTTCCTATATCCTTCCTGAATCTGAATTTTTCCAACTTAAAACCATTGCTGCGAGTCCTGTCTAGGCTAGATATTTTCAGCACACTATTTACATCCCCTTTATTTATTCCTGTCTTCCATTTATACACCTCAATCATATCCCCCCTAATTCTACGTCTTTCTAGAGAGTGCAGATTCAGGGCCCTTAGTCTGTCCTCATAGGGAAGGTTTCTGATACATGGGATCAACTTTGTCATCCTCCTTTGTACATTTTCCAGAGAATTTATATCCATTCTGTAATACGGTGACCAAAACTGTGCAGCATAATCTAAATGAGGCCTAACCAAGGATGTATAGAGTTGAAGAACAACCTGAGGACTCCTATTATTTATGCTTCTTGATATGAAGCCAAGGATTCTATTAGCTTTATTGTGAACACTTATGCACTGTTGTCTTGGTTTCAGATTACTGCTAACCAGAACTCCTAAATCTTTTTCGCAATCCGTAATATTAAGATCTACATTATTTAGTTTATGTGGCATGGTTATTGTCCTGTCCAACATTTAGAACTTTGCATTTGTCTATATTAAACTGCATCTGCCACTTCTCCGACCACTGAGAAGTGGCAGATTACAGAGGTACACAATGGGTCCAGGGACCGGGCTCCAAAGTTTTGATGGCTGAACTAGGTACAAGGTAATGAACTCACAAGTTACAAAGGTAATGAATACTGTAAGAATGGTTACTTACGTTTATACATGGCTGCAATCATGAACAAATTTTAGAGTAATGAGCAATTCACACTTCCACACCCGGTCACAACTGTAGTGAGTTATTGGTGCAAATGTTGATTGCTGAGTCTCTCTCTCTCACACACACACACACATACAAATTCATACACACACACACATAAACACACACACACACACACACACACACACACACACACACACACACACACACAAACTCATACACACACACGCACACACACTCATACACACACACACACTCATACACACACACACCATCATACTCACACACACACACACACACACACACACACACACACACACACACACACACACACACACACACACACACACACACACACACACTCACACACTCAGACACATACACACAAACACACACACACACACACACACACACACACACACACACACACACACACAGACATGAGGCACTAAACTACAGACCTGTATCTCTAACGTGTATAGTATGCAAGGTCATGGAGAAGATCATCAGGAGGAGAGTGGTGGGGCACCTGGAAAGAAACAAGTGTATAATTGACAACCAGCACGGTTTCAGGGAAGGAAAATCCTGTGTCACAAACCTACTAGAGTTTTATGACAAGGTGACAGAAGTAAGACAAGAGAGAGAGGGGTGGATCGACTGCGTATTTTTGGACTGCAAGAAGGCTTTCGACACAGTTCCTCACAAGAGGTTACTGCAAAAGCTAGAGGACCAGGCACACATAACAGGAAAGGCACTGCAATGGATCAGAGAATATCTGACAGGGAGGAAACAACGAGTCATGGTACGCGACGAGGTGTCAGAGTGGGCGCCTGTGACAAGCGGGGTTCCACAGGGGTCAGTCCTAGGACCTGTGCTGTTCTTGGTATACGTGAACGACATAACGGAAGGGATAGACTCAGAAGTGTCCTTGTTTGCAGACGATGTGAAGTTAATGAGAAGAATCGAATCGGACGAGGATCAGGCAGGACTACAAAGAGATCTGGACAGGCTACAAGCCTGGTCCAGCAACTGGCTCCTAGAATTTAACCCTGCCAAATGCAAAGTCATGAAGATTGGGGAAGGGCAAAGAAGACCGCAGACACAATATAGTTTAGATGGCCAAAGACTGCAAACCTCACTAAAGGAAAAAGATCTGGGGGTGAGTATAACACCGAGCATATCTCCTGAGGCGCACATCAATCAGATAACTGCTGCAGCATACGGGCGCCTGGCAAACCTACGGATAGCGTTCCGATACCTCAGTAAGGATTCGTTTAAGACTCTGTACACCATCTACGTCAGGCCCATACTGGAGTATGCAGCACCAGTTTGGAATCCACACCTAGTCAAGCACGTCAAGAAATTAGAGAAAGTGCAAAGGTTTGCAACAAGACTAGTCCCAGAGCTACGGGGATTGTCCTATGAAGAAAGGTTGAGGGAAATCGGCCTGACGACACTGGAGGCCAGGAGGGTCAGGGGAGACATGATAACGACATATAAAATACTGCGCGGAATAGACGAGGTGGACAAAGACGGGATGTTCCAGAGATGGGACACAGACACAAGAGGTCACAATTGGAAGTTGAAGACTCAGATGAATCAAAGGGATGTTAGGAAGTATTTCTTCAGTCATAGAGTAGTCAGGCCATGGAATAGCCTAGAAAGTGATGTGGTGGAGGCAGGAACCATACATAGTTTTAAGGCGAGGTATGATAGAGCTCATGGGGCAGGGAGAGAGAGGACCTAGTAGCAATCAGCGAAGAGGCGGGGCCAGGAGCTGTGACTCGACCCCTGCAACCACAAATAGGTGAGTACAAATAGGTGAGTACACACACACACATGCACATATGTGGTAATGCTTTATTTACAGCTAGCAAAGTCAGGGTATTTCTCCAGAATGGTCTGTAATATACCACTGTGGATAAAATACTTAGCCATTTCTTGAACACTTCTGAGTGAGTTGTTTCTAAATTCATTAATTTTATCGCACTCCAGTACATAATGACGCAGGGTGTGACAATAATCCATCTGGCAAAGTTTACATTTCGTTTGGTCTACATCTGGTGGTGGTGATTTAACCTGCCAAAGATACTTGTAACCCAGCCGGAGCCGGGCGGTAGTGACATCCAAGAGTCTGCTTATTTTGTTGGATGCACCATAGACATGTGGCTCCTCCTGCATGATAGAATGATGATAGATGGACTCACTGGTGTCAATCTCCCTGAGCCTTAAGTCCATAAAATTCAGCTGAAGTTCTTTTCGTATTATTGTTCTCAAACTACTACCTGACAAGCCAAGATTGTAATCTACTCCCTCTTTGAAAGCATACAGCTTAGCCAATTTATCAGTTCTATCATGCATCTGAAGACCAATGTGAGATGGAATCCACAGCATGTGCACTCTGACTCCACTGTCCACAATCCTACCATACCTGTGTCTGGCTTCTGACACAAGCATGCCACAATTTATGCTTAATGAGTTGAGAGCATTTATGGATGACAGAGAATCAGTTACAATTAAACTGTCAATCTTTGATACATAGATGCATTTCAGTGCAAGGAGTATGGCAAACAGTTCTGTCTGAAGGGTAGAGGCCCAATTATTGATGCGTGCTCCAATTTCTTTAAGAGAGCCATCACTCTGTACGACAACAGCAGCACTACCAGCTGCACCAGTGGATTGGTGAACAGAACCATCAACGTAAATAATTTGCGAGAGTGTGTGCTGTGTGACTAAGTTATCAATACAGCTTAAGGCCTCATGTTTGGCTTCAAGACGAAGTTTTGGTTGTGATTTAAGAAGTAGTTTGGGGGGAAATGGAGGAATGGTAGTTTGGAATGGGGTAATATTCCATGGAGCGGAGAAGTGCCGCTGTTGCCTTACTTGACATAGATCATGTATCTGATTCATGCGGAGGTCGGTTCCAGTCTTTTCGATCCATCTGGAGGAGTGTTCACCAGTGCTGAGGAAAGTTTGGAGGGCTTCTGTTCAGGGGTTTGAATGAGCTTGCCTGAGCATATTAACCCCAATTAGGATATTCTATTGTTTTTTTGTGTGAACTATTACCAGGTCAGTCAGGGACAACAATATTGTTATCTCTGAACCACATGTACTTGGGTTATTACAGGGGCGCAGAACTCATTTTGGCTTCCTGTAGATGCACCTAATATTGGATTCATCTCTAAACGTCCACAAATGTACAAGCTACTGGTAGTCATAACCTTTGATAACAATGGTTTTACAGCTGTGTACTCCAAGGGAAGATGTTTTATGTCTGTGGTATGTAGTCCACTCCGGCAATTCTTTGAAAAAATCTGATGAAAATATAGGTTTCTGGGTCACTAGTCGCTTTATAAACCGAACAGTTTAGGTCTTCTTAGGTCGATAAGGAACCAGTTTAGAAGGACTGATTACCTCATCTTCTGTACATAGTTCTACTATCTTCAAGTTATGTCCTGGAATTTGCATTGATAAAGCCACTGGATGGCGAAACGTCTACAGTAAAGATACCCAGATGTTGCACATGTGTCTTAATTTTATCTTGTCGGTATTGTATACCATTCTTGTACAAGCAGGAACAACGGTGGCGGTCAGGTCAGGTGTCTTCCGGAGGAGACGCTTGATAACTGTCTCAGATCGCGTTATTCGTTGTGCTATTTCCTTCTCTGAGATGTTCTGCTTCCTTACCGCCAACCAACGAGCTCTCTGTTTCTTAGAAAAACAGCTCCTGGGAATATTCCCACCAATTTAGTAAAAACGCACTAAAACAACAGAACGGAGAGAGCGAAACAAAAATCCACCAATAAGTCTAAAAAACCTACCACTCACCACCACTGTTGTACGTTTACTTTGAATGCTACAGGTTGCTGGCACTTCTATACACAGCTACCAGACGCACGAAACCTAAACAAATCCGACAGGATGGTCTGAATTAGGATAATAGCTTGCATCCTTTAAATTACTGACAAATCTGGACAATGGGTAGTATAGTTTCCCGACAATAAGTATCATCCACGATTAGCTTAATACTTAATGATGATCCTGTTAGATGGACTATTCAAATGTTTGCCATTCAATGATTTGACTTGAAATAAAGGTGCAGGGTAAAACATGCGAATGACTCCCTCACTGGTCACAGTGATGAAGGTAAAATAATATTTTTTCAGTGGTCAGTTCTCCGAGGTGAGCGAACACAAGAGGTTGTTGCCCACTCTGAGCTGTTTTGGGATTAGTGTAGTGTTAAAAAGCACCATAGCTTGCTTCTTTAGTATTTTAGTCTTAGTTTAACGTGTTGAAGGAGGAGGTTCTACTTAAGGAAGAAAAATAAGAATCTGAAAATTCGCCTGGATAAGTAAGTTGGGGTTAGGGAAGTGAAATAGGTTAACAAGAATGAGAAGTAGTTTCCAGTAAAGGAAGAATCATCAAAGTGAGAAAGGTTAAAAAGCAGATTTGAAGGTAGGAAATCATTTCTCTGTTCTCCAGGACGATTGTACTTGAGCATCTAGTGAGAATAAAGGTACCACTAACTTCTCTGTTAATAAAGGTTAGAATATCCTTGTGGTTGGTGACTCATAGATAAAAATATATTGCCTGTATTTTCTGCATTGTTAACATCTCTAGTAAGGCTGATGCATGCAGGGGATGAGATGAAAAGCTGTAAGCCTTCTCCCTGAAAGCTGGCTGCCTTGGATCAAAGTCTAGTGCAAGCTGGACTCCAAGGTATTGGTCCAGTGTGGGTAGATTGGTAAAGAACTGCGTACCTTGTTCCAAGGTGCGTAGGTTCGAGTCTCCTTCAGCCAGAGATCAGTGTTTGTCTATATATCGCCTGCTCTTGCGAATTCCTTGCATATATATATATATATATATATATATATATATATATATATATATATATATATATATATATATATATATATATATATATATATATATAATGTCGTGCCGAATATGTAAAACTGGTCAATTAGCAAGAACTCATTTAAAATTAAGTTCTTTCTGAAATTTTCTCTTATACGTTTAAAGATATATTTTTTTTCATTATTGTTAATGTAAAAATTTTTAATTTTGCACCAAAAGAATCTTAGAAAACTTACCTAACCTTATTATAACAAGAACAATTTATTTTAGCATAACCCAACTAAATATATTTTAGATTTCTTTACAATAATTTAATACTAAACCAACAAAGTGAAATATATTTTTTTCGTTAGGTTCAGAAAGATTTTGGCGAAATTACTGCATACACAAATTTTCGTTTGTCCTATATGGCAAGATGAGCGTTGCTATTTAAGCCAAGATGGCAAGTTCTGCCTATTCGGCACGACATTATATATATATATATATATATATATATATATATATATATATATATATATATATATATATATATATATATATATAATGTCGTGCCGAATAGGCAGAACTTGCGATCTTGGCTTAAATGGCAACTCTCATCTTGCCATATAGGTCAAGGCAAAATTTGTGTATGCAATAATTTCGCCAAAATCTTTCTGAACCTAACGAAAAAAATATATTTCACTGTGTTTGTTTAGTATTAAATTATTGTAAAGAAATCTAAAATATATTTAGTTGGGTTATGCTAAAATAAATTATTTTTGTTATAAGGTTAGGTCAGTTTTCTAAGATTCTTTTGGTGCAAAATTAAAATTTTTTACATTACCATTAATGAAAAAAATATATATTTGAACGTATAAGAGAAAATTTTAAAAAGGACTTAATTTTAAATGAGTTCTTGCTAATTGACCAGTTTTACATATTCGGCACGACATATATATATATATATATATATATATAGATATATATATATATATATATATATATATATATATATATATATATATATATATATATATATAGACAGCCCATGCTGTCTGCCAGCTTAGTTCATATTTCGCATCACTCAGGTGCTGCCCTCTGTAGCCAGGCCTTTCGGTGGGCATGCCAGCCTGCCTGCCCTTGCCTCTGTCTCACACACACAGCGGCCAAGCAGGAAGACAAGTACTAGTAGCTCTCTCTCGTGGGATGGCCCTTCCCGGGCCATGGGCACAAACACACAAGACTGTGTACCCACCACGACTTAACAATAAAGTAAGAAGTCTCCGAAGACGTCATTATCATTAACCACCCACTTGCAGCACTTACCAAACAAACCCATTAAACATTGGTAGCAGCGGTGGTCGCAGCAGTTGTTTGCCCGGAGAGAGGAAGGAAGAGGTATGAAGTCATCTTCACTTCATCACTCTATACAAGAAGCATCCGTCTCTCAACGAGTTATCTTGATGTCGTGTCTGCACGTTTGAGCATCCAGACACAGGTACAAGCAGGATCCAGCCGAAATTTACCGAATTTCTTCGAGAAATGTAAGTGGCGTCCCAACGACCCCACGCTGTTTCTCAAGTCACGTGTTCAGCGTCACTTGTATGTTGCTGTTGTTGTTCAGCTCAGCACAGCTGTTTCAGCAAGACAGGTGAGTTTTGTGGTGATTTCTGCGTCCAGTGTGAGCTTCTCCACGTGTTTGTGGGTGGGAGGAGGAAGAGGAAGTGGCTGTTCCTCACCTTGCCCATGCTCGCCCTACTCACACCTCACCAGCCTACCATACACCACTCACCACTGCCCCACTCCCTCTGCTGTGTTTTCTGCTGTTTTTTGTGTGAATTCATTGCTAGAGCTGTGTATCTGAGTGCCCGAGGCCACTCGAAGCTACATGGATCAGCATGCCACGTAGATCAGCAAGCCACGTAGATCAGCACGCCATGTAGATCAGCAAGCCACGTAGATCAGCATGCCACGTAGATCACGACGCCACGTGGATCACGACGCCACGTTGGGTGTGGGCGATGTCACGTGTATCTACAAACCACGTGAGTTACCGAGCCAGATGTCCCAGGCCACATGCTGTGGTCTGCTGCCTGCATCACATTAATGTCACCGACGATGCTGCCCGACTTCATGACGTCACGATGTCTGCTGACGTCACCTCACGATGTCTGCCTGACGTTACCTCGAGATTTCTGCTGACGTCACCTCGCAACATCACATGATGTCACCATCGAGTGTTCAGTAATTATTTTAGCATTGTCGAGAAGACTGAGAGAAGATATATGTCGTGTTAATTAACTCCTCTCAATCAGTGTTCTCACATTTTAGTATGTCTTATTCAGTTTTATGCACAGAAAAGCATCAATTCCTAGTTTAAGCCATGTTGTACCGCATGTACCGCGGGTGTTTAAAGTTTCCATGTGTCCAGGGAGGTCTGAGCCAGACCTGAGTAGCACCACTGTGCTAAGTCACCCGATGTGACCAGTGTGTTTGACAGCTATCAGACAGCCCCGAGTGACCGAGCCCTCTTGTACAGAAAGCTTTTATGCTCGTCGCTTGTGATGTTCTGCAGAATCGTACCTGCTACGATTCCCATCGAGATTTGTTTCACTTCACCTCCAGACCTTCAGAATGCAGTTATATGTACAGAAACAAGTCTGGGGACGCTTAGACTAACCTCTGCTATAACTCCAACTGTCGAGAGAATGACACACTGTGTCAGCCTCGTGTCACAAGCTTCAGTGAGCAGCCTGCACAAAGAAGATGTCACTTTGACTGCTAGCTCTCTCACTGCAGTCTGGTGTATGATGTTACGACTCCCAGATGTTTCGCCCAGTCGTCTCTGCCACGACTCGCTCCACAACTCGCTCCACGCTCGCCGGCAGTGACAGCCCAGCGACAGTACCAGTCGAGAAGTGTCCTCCTGAGTCGCTTGCCAGAAGTCCTGCCCAGTTGCCGAGTTTTGTCGACGCCTCACTCGAGGGCACCAGCATGTCGTGCCCCAGGTTGAGTGAAAACCTGCAGCGACTCCTACGATGACTGCTTCACCGTTCCAGAGGAGACTGTACCCTGTTACGTCACAGCTCAGCCGCAGCGATGTCTCCTGTGTTGCAGTATCTGTCCAGACGCAGGAAGGCGTGCAGTGATGCCCTTCGACGCTCACTGCCTATGACCAAAATGTTTAGCACACCCCACATGTTTTTTTCTTCCCTCCCTGTAGGAAGTTTCTTTTCCATGTTCATATGTATATATATATATGTTTTTATTTTGTGTTCTGTGCCCTGTTCCTACGAGAGAGAGACCGAGCTCCTTTTACCACCAGTATTGTCGCGTCGGGACGACGCGTGGTAGGTGGCCGAGCATATGTAGACAGCCTGTACTGTCTGCACAGACAGCCCATGCTGTCTGCCAGCTTAGTTCACATTTTGCGCCACTCAGGTGCTGCCCTCTGTAGCCAGGCCTCTCGGTGGGCATGCCAGCCTGCCTGCCCTTGCCTCTGTCTCACACACACAGCGGCCTAGCAGGAAGACACAAGTACTCCCAGCTCTCTCTCATGGGATGGCCCTGCCTGGGCCATGGGCACAAACACACAAGCCTGTGTACCCACCACGACACTTAACAATAAAGTAAGAAGCCTCCGAAAACGTCTATCATTAACCACCCACTCGCTTGCAGCATCACCAATAAACCCATTAAACATATATATATATATATATATATATATATATATATATATATATATATATATATATATATATATATATATATAAACAATGCCTCTACGTCCACAGTAAGACTCGAAACTGCAAACTGCCTATCAGAGTACACAGTACTTTCCCACGGAACTAAACCCCAGAATAAGTATGGGCGCCTACCCAGAGCTAGACGATGTTTCCCCACAACTTTGAAAACAAGCTTTGTGCCCCTGGGTATGAGGAAACATCGTCTAGCTCCGGCTAGGTGCCCATACTTATTCTGGGGTTTAGTTCCGTGGTAAAGTACTGTGTACTCTGATACAGAGTTTACAGGTTCGAGTCCTGCTGTGAACTTAGAAACAAGGTTTGCAAATAATTTCGCATGTTTGCGAATTGTTAGGCGCATATATATATATATATATATATATATATATATATATATACACGTATATATATATATATATATGTATATATATATATAATGTCGTGCCGAATAGGCAGAACTTGCGATCTTGGCTTAAATAGCAACGCTCATCTTGCCATATAGGACAAGTGAAAATTTGTGTATGCAATAATTTCGCTAAAATCATTCTGAACCTAACGAAAAAAATATATTTCACTGTGTTTGTTTAGTATTAAATTATTTTAAACAAATCTAAAATATATTTAGTTGGGTTAGGCTAAAATAAATTGCGCTTCTTATAATAAGGTTAGGTAAGTTTTCTAAGATTCTTTTGGTGCAAAATTATAATTTTTTTCATCAACATTAATGAAAAAAATATATCTTTAAACGTATAAGAGAAAATTTTAGAAAGGACTTAATTTTAAATGAGTTCTTGCTAATTGACCAGTTTTACATATTCGGAACGACATATATATATATATATATATATATATATATATATATATATATATATATATATATATATATATATAATATATATATATATATATATATATATATATATATATATATATATATATACATGTATATATATATATATATATATATATATATATATATATATATATATATATATATATATATATATGCCTGAGCCTATTCCTTTCATCATGTCGCTCATATATACCAGAAACAGCACCGGTCCTAGGACTGACCTCTGTGGAACCCCGCTCGTCACTGACACCTCGTCACGCACCATGACTCGCTGATGTCTTTCCGACAGGTATTCCCTGATCAATTGCAATGCCTTCCCTGCTATACTTGCCTTACCCTCCGGCTTATGCACTAATCTCTTGTGTGGAACTGTGTCAAAAGCCTTCTTAGAGTCCAAGAAAACACAGTCTACCCATCCCTCTCTCCCTTGTCTTACTGCTGTCACCCTGTCATCGAATTCCAGTAGGTTTGTGTCACAGGATTTCCTGTCCCTGAAACCGTGCTGGTTGTCCTTGATAAGCTCATTCCTTTCTTGGTGCTTCACCACTTTTCTCCTGATAATCTTCTACATGACTTTGCATACTATACATATCAGTGAAACTGGTCTGTAGTTTAGTGCTTCGTTTCTGTCTCCATTTTGTAAATATTGGAACTACATTTGCTGTCTTCCATACCTCAGGTAGTCGCCCTGTTTCGATAGATGTGTTGAAGATTATTGTTAGTGGCACACACAGCGCCTCTGCTCCGTCTCTCATGACCCATGGATAGATGTTATCCGACCCTATCGCCTTTGAGGTATCTAGCTCACTTAGCAGCCTCTTCACTTCTTCCTCGGTTGTATGTATTGTGTCCAACACTTGAAGGTGTACCCCACCTCTCCGTCTTTCCTGAGTCCTTTTTGTCTCCTCTGTGAACAATTTGTATCTCATGTTGAGCTCTTCACATACTCCTCGGCCGTTTCTTGTGATCTCCCCTCCTTCCTTCCTCAGCCTGAGTACCTGGTCCTTGACTATTGTTTTCCTACTGAAGTGGCTGTACAACAGCTTCTGGTCAGATTTGGCTTTCGCTGCTATGACATTTTTGAAATGCACATTCATTTCAGGCTCTACGATTGCTCTCCTTATTCTCCTAGGACCTTTGCCTTCTATACTTCTCTTATTCTCTAGCACACTTAGTTTTGGTCTCTCTACACCTTTGAGTGAACCATGGGCTCATCCTGGCCTTATTATTTCTGTTACCCTTGGGTACAAGCCTCTCCACAGTTTCCTTGCATATTGTTGTCACATATTCCATCATCTCATTTACTGACTTCCCTGCCAGTACTCTGTGCCACTGAACCTCGTTCAGGAAATTCTTCATGCCTCTGTAGTCCCTCTCTTGAAGTTTGGCTTAGTTCATCCTGCACTTCCTGCTTCCATCTCCACTTGTAACTCTACTATGTATTCGATGCCCAGAAGCACATGATCACTGGCCCCAAGGGTCTTTCATTTGTGATGTCCTCAATATTTGCACTACTAAAGGTGAATACTAGGTCCAGTTTTGTTAGTTCATCCTCTCCTCTCTCTGGTAGTGTCCCTTACATGTTGGCACATGAGGTTTTCCACTACCACCTCCATCATCTTAGCCCTTCACATTTTTTGGCACCCATGTGGCTCCAATTTCTCCTGGTCAATTTCTTTGTGATTGAAGTCACCCACAATCAGTAGCTTTGCCGTGCTCACATGAGCCCCTCTGGCCGCTTCAGCCAGTGTGTCAACCCTCGCTCTGTTACTCTCATCATACTCTTACCTTGGCCTCCTGCTGTTCTGTGGTGGATTATAAATCACTGCAATTACCACCTTGGGACCTCCATACTGAAGTGCTCTTCAGCTCATCAAAATCCCAGTGGTTTTTGATAAGCAGTGCCACTCATCCACCCCCTTCGTTTCCTCTGTCTTTCCTAAGGATCTGATATCCCGTTGGAAAGATAGCATCTGTCATCATTCCTGTAAGATTGGTTTCGGTGAGAGCTATGATGTCCGATGATGCCTCTTTGATACTTTCGTGCCACTCCCCCCATTTATTCGTTATTCCATCAGCGTTGGTGTACCATAATTTCAGTTTCCTCTCCAGTACTGTGTTCTGGGAGGTCTGTGAGGGCGGGGGTCCTGGTAGTGGGCTGTGGGATTCTACAGCGTAGTGTGGGGTGGGGGCTGTAAGTGTGGATTGTGGTTTGTTTTGGGATATCGTGTTTGGTTGCCAGGTTCTGGGGTGTGTGTGTGTGCTTGCTCCTGTTACTCTGCCGTGCTCTGGTTGTTCTCTGCAGATTCTGTGCTTGTTTTTCTTCCTAGTGTGTGTGTGTGTGTGCGCGAGTATACAGAACAACCACTGTGAAAAAAAAAATAGTAGAATTCCAAGCTCTTTATTGAATTCTCACATTATCAAGGAACTGATAATGATGAACCTAATTCCTTCATTTCATACTAATTTATGTTTAATTCTTTCTTTATACTTGATCAGACACTGCTTGCTTAAACAAATTACTACAATCTTACAAGTTTTATAAGTGCAGTATTTATTTAATTCTATCTGCTTCTTACACTGGTGTGTATGTACTTGGAAAAATAGGTCCTTTTTTGAGTCCGTTTCGCCCATACAGTAGGCTTTATCAAGTCTCCAAAAATCTGTATGTGACTTGATAAAACCCACACTGTGAGCGAAACGTTCCCAATAAAGGATTGCATTATACCGCATTTGTGTCCTTTTTTCTGTCATGTTGGTATATTATTCCATTTATCTCCAATTGTGTAATTATGTATTAAGTTTCATTTAATCATGATAGTTTATCATGCGAACTCTTGCTGCTATGAATTATTCATGACATTCATTAATATAAATTAGTGGAATGTTTGATTGGATAGCCTAAGTAAATGATGATCTTCCCATAGCCAACATTTGAGGCAATATATGAATATTCATTAATCTTCACAACGGTAAATATAAAATATTAACCATTTGTGCTCTGAATACAGCGCATTTGATATTACTACAAGATGTTAGCCGCTGAGTGGATGTCACGTAATGCCAGCAATAAGAAGGCGAGAAGATCCGAGAATTTATCTGCTTATTTTTACTTCACTATTGGCAACGAACTAAACCCTTATGGGCCATAGAAAGTCTGAGGAGTAAAGGGCATTCAGATTCGATCCAGGGAATAAGAGTCGTTGGACTAAGAGACGCTCCCCAGCTTCCAGGAACTTTCTCTGGGGAGATGAGACTTTAAATGAAGAAGTGTGTTAGATGCTCCCCACGAGAATTGTAAATCCACATTTGTAGAGATGCATTTGTTTGTAAAGTGACGGTGGTAGTGGTAACAGAGGTGATGACGTTGTTGTTGCTGGATGTCGTTGTGATTTTTGTTTTCAAGGTTTTGGAAGAAATGACGTTGATTATTATGACATCTGTTAGTGGTGACGAGGGTGATGATAGTGAAGGTTATTACAGTTTTAATAGTGGTAGTACAGGTGTTGGTAGTATTAGTATTATCAAGGGGAAGCGCTAAACCCGGAGGATTATACAGCGCCTGGGGGGGGGGATGTGGAAGGCATTCAGGCTTAATTCAGGGAACTGGAGCACAGATCCAATTCCCTAAATCAAGAGCCCCTCACCATCATCAAGGAACCTTCCGTGAGGGGACAGGTGTTGGTGATTATGTTGGAGAACGTAGTTGTTATCATGGTGATAATGACAATGGTTGTGCAGTTGTTGTGGTGATGAAGGTTTAGAGAGTAACAGAGGTGGTGGTGGTGGTGGTGGTGCTGTTAGTGGTGGTGATGGTGGTAGTGCTGGTTGAAATGGCCGATGAATTTTTAACAGTGTTGTTTGTAGCAGTACCTTGAAGGTTGTTTGTTAATCTTAAAAACAGGAGACCAGAGTTAAAGTTGAGAAGACAGAAGATGTTGTATTGGTCCTCAACGTGGTTGTTGTGGTTGTTGTTAAGGTTATGGTCGTAATTTCAGCATCACAGAATATAAACACTATTAACCCCTCTCGCCTCATTCACCCTTGTCATTGCAACCAAAAACTGGGAGATCTACTGCCTCAGTAAGAGCGCCAGATGCTGTAAATAACTCATGCTTCCACTCCATTAGAAAACTTTGAGAAACGTTTTTTGTTCTCTCCATCAACTCAGAAATATGACCTCTGAACCCTACTGAATATAAAATATATATTTTTTTTTTCTTGTAGTATTTTCCTCTCATGAGAAGAGGGGCGCCTCGACACCGGTGAAGTGATGGACATATAAGGAAGCTGAGCAGCGCTCTACATCCTTGGAAGAAAACATGATTACTTCGTTTTCAACACGAGCTTTATCGTTACTACGGATATTTTTGCTTATCAAGAATATATGTGTGTGTAAACACCTCAAAGTACTCACTAATTTGATTTCTCGTGGAAATAATTATCATCAATGTAACGCACACACGCACTGTATATATATATATATATATATATATATATATATATATATATATATATATATATATATATATATATATATATATGTCGTGCCGAATATGTAAAACTGGTCAATTAGCAAGAACTCATTTAAAATTAAGTCCTTTCTGAAATTTTCTTTTATACGTTTAATGATATACTTTTCTCATTAATGTTAAAGTAAAATTTTTTAACTTTGAACCAAAAGAATCTTAGAAAACTTACCTAACCTTATTATAACAAGAACAATTTATTTTAGCCTAACCCAACTAAATATATTTTAGATTTGTTTACAGTAATTTAATACTAAACAAACACAATCAAATATATTTTTTTTCGTTAGGTTCAGAATGATTTTGGCGAAATTATTCCATACACAAATTTTCACTTGTCCTGTATGGCAAGATGAGTGTTGCTATTTAAGCCAAGATAGCAAGTTCTGCCTATTCGGCACGACATATATATATATATATATATATATATATCTATAGATATATATATATATATATATATATATATATATATATATATATATATATATATATGTCGTGCCGAATAGGCAGAACTTGCGATCTTGGCTTAAATAGCAACGCTCATTTTGCCATATATGACAAGTGAAAATTTGTGTATGCAATAATTTCGCCAAAATTATTCTGAACCTAACGAAAAAAATATATTTCACTGTGTTTGTTTAGTATTAAATTATTGTAAACAAATCTAAAATACATTTAGTTGGATTAGGCTAAAATAAATTGTTCTTGATATAATAAGGTTAGGTAAGTTTTCTAAGTTCCTTTTGGTGCAAAATTAAAAATTTTTACATTAACATTAATCAAAAAAATATATCTTTAAACGTATAAGAGAAATTTTTAGAAAGGACTTTATTTTAAATGAGTTCTTGCTAATTGACCAGTTTTACATATTCGGCACGACATATATATATATATATATATATATATATATATATATATATATATATATATATATATATATATATATATATTCACCCCATATACTTAAACACTGAGCAAAATGTAATGTTATGTTACAATGTAACTCAATGCGGATCGGTGGACTCTTCCTTAGATCAGTATCAAAGGTTGGCGAAATATTTAGTACACTTTCCCTGCATAGTTGTTGATGTAGCTCACCATGTAAGAGAACTCTTACATGGTGAGCATGACGTCCAGCGTCATGTAACGTCTGTATAGGATTCTTCCAAAGAGGCTGTTGTGTTGACCCGTTTACTAGATATTTTAACTTTCATATTATGTTCTAGGTCATAAAGCAGTTAATTGATTCACTAGTATGTTTGTGTAAGTATTTGTAAGTGCACTGAATATCTATTTTTCCTTTTTATTAGTTTCAGTAGTGCTCATATTAATTGGGACAGTGATGAAATGATTATTTATTTCGAAAATTACTGTTTATTTAAAAATACACGGAATGATATAACAGATAATTGATTTAAATAGATGTAAGACTACCCATTATTTGTATAGCATTGCTATATGCGTGGGCATAGAACTGACCAATGCTGAACACATTTTGGAAAGTTCTTGAGGTCGTGGAACCAGGTCCTAATAACAGCAACATTTAGCTTATCAAAAGTTACACAGTCTTGTTTCGTGATCCAACGTTTAGTTATGATCCACAGATTTTCAACTAGGTTGAGGCCAGGAGAGTTTCCAGGCCACTTTTTTCGAAGAATGTCAGCATTTTTCTGAAAGTGTAGCATTGAGAAAGATCCTGCTGGAAAATGCCTTCTCCATCAGTAAATTCTCTGTCCACAGTGAGAAGGAAATTGTTGTCAGGATTGCCTTGTATTTGTCACTGCTCATCGTTCCCTGAGCAATAACAAGTTGTCTAAGGCCTTTAGCAGTAAAACTACCCAAAACATCTTCTTAGGTCGGTTTTTTTTTGCACTTGTTGAATGTGTCCACTCCGAAGAGGTTCGCCTTTGCTCCGTCTCACTACCACTGATCTATACCCATGTACTTCAAAGTGCACCTCATCTGAAAATATAATTTTTCTCCATTCATCTGTCGTCCATCCATTATGATCGAGTGCCCACCACAGCCGTTTTTTTTTTCATAGCAGCAGTCAATAATTGTTTCTTTACATGTTCTGGCAATTCTGCCAGATTCAAGGAGCCTTCATCGAACAGTTGAAGAATCAATATTTATACCAGCTGAAGGCAATTTTTTTTTGTAGATGTTTGCCGATTTTTTTGGCCTATCATAGTGAAGTGTTGTCTTGCGTTTTCTTCTAAATTTTCCTTGACGAAGCCCTCCACAGTCACCAGTGTTATCAGCATTCATGAGAATCCGACCAACAGTTGACTTTGCTAGGTTCAAAATTTTCGGTGATATGTCCGATACTCAAATCAACATGTTTTCTAAGAGCTACAATACTTACAAGCCTCCTAGGTGTAACATCCTTCATGAATTTCAGAAGTTTTCATGAACTGAAGAGGAGAATTTGGCGAAACCACATTCATTCATGGAGCACGCTTGCAGAAATAGCCTTACAGAAGAACAGCTGTCGTAGCACTGACGAAAGTCAGTGCAACACCACAGCTGGATGGTTTAGTTACCCAAACTATATTAAGCCTAAGACTAAAACATATGAGATAATCACAAAATTTACTCCTGTCCCGATTAATTTGCACACTTCCGTACGAGTCTACCTGTAAAATGTTCATGATTTGCTACATCCAGATATTGTGAAGAGTAAGTTCACTTGCTACAGCACATTGTCACACCATAAATGTAACTAATTTATATCTGAACTTTTACTTCTGCTGTTCAGCTTTTGTCAAATACTAAGTTTGCATAGCTTCTCCTGATCTATTTTAAAATTAAGAAAATATTATATGTAGGTTGACATGGATTCTTAATTAGCTGAAAGACTGATAAGCCAGCGGAAGGCCTCGGTCAGATGACCAAAAGCTCCAACTGCAGGTCATCATACATATGGACTAAGACCCGCGTTAGGAAATACATGTACTGTTTCCTGACAAACCTTACCTAACCTAACCTTAATTAGCTGACATTGGAAATTATGTAAAAAATGACGTAATAAAATGAGTTGCTTTCTCGATTCATAGCCAAATGAGCTACGTACATCAATGTAACTCGTAATATAATAATAGATTTACTGGAAAATAAAGTCTGAAGTCTCAACATGTGTTTGCTAAAGGACTTTTAAAACACTTCATAACAAAAGATTTATAAGCTACATAACACAAGAGCATCAACACTTTGGCCAAAGAACATTTTATGACAGAAATTAAAAAAAATGTAATCAAGTACAGAGGATTGTGGTTATCAGAATTTAAAAATTTATTCTCAAGCTCCTTATGATAGAGAGGAAAAATCAAAAAGCTTAATAAATAAGAGATTTGCTAATGGGTCAGCCAGTTTCTCAACCATTGTTTACACTATGTTTATATTATTCAACAGAATATAATTTTAGTGTTTTACTGATGCACACAAAATTTTAATTCTTATAGTAAATGAAAATGTTACAAGATCTTTATTCTTATGTGGTTCTTAAAAGAAAATCAGGGATGGAAATGTTGCCATTAATAAAATGTAATCAAGGAAAGCTTATTTTAATAAGATTCTAAGTAAAAACGGAAATGTTGTGTTAACTTTTTTGAAGTCTACTGAGAGGCCATGTTAGTGAACGATAAAAAAAAGTTGATATATTTATTTCGGTATTAACGAGAGACACTCACAAGGGAAACAAAGATTTTAAATTATTTAAAAACTTTGAATATCAGCTTTCTACCAAGATACAAATAATATACCTGCATTTTAACCATTACTTAGAAGATCGATGTTTCAGCTGACATAAAAATCCCATATTCCAATTTATATACAATGCTGAAATGATTCTTTTTATGGCAAAACAAATTTACCATAAAACGCAAAGGAAATATAGAAATCATAAATGATAGAAAAAGATTAAACCAGTTTTAAACCACGACTTTTTTTTGTCCTATCATGTAATTATATCTTCACAACTTAATAATAATAATAATTTCAGAAACAAGTGGCGTTCCACAGGGATCAGTCTTGGGCCCGTTGTTGTTTATAATATATATCAATGATCTTGATGAAGGAATTACTAGTGATATGAGCAAATTCGCCGATGACACGAAGATAGGTAGGATAATTGATTCAAACGTAGATGTTAGGGAACTCTACTCTTGGTCAGAAAAGTGACAGATGCAGTTCACTGTAGATAAATGCAAGGTTCTGAAGCTCGGGAGTGTCCATAACCCTAGCACTTATAAGTTAAATGATGTAGAACTTAGCCATACAGATTGCGAAAAGGACTTGGGGGTTATGGTGAGCAGCAACCTTAAACCAAGACAGCAATGCATAAGCGTACGTAATAATGCAAATAGATTACTGGGATTTATATCAAGAAGTGTAAGCAACAGAAGTCCAGAGGTCATACTGCAGCTTTATACATCATTAGTAAGGCCTCACCTAGATTATGCAGCTCAATTCTGGTCTCCATATTACAGAATGGACATAAATTCGTTAGAAAACATTCAGCGTAGGATGACTAAATTAATACATAGCATTAGAAATCTTCCTTATGAAGAAAGATTGAAGACTCTTAAGTTACATTCACTTGTTAGACGAAGAATGAGGGGAGACCTGATCGAAGTGTATAAGTGGAAGATAGGTATTAATAAAGGGGATATTAATAGGGTCTTGAGGATGTCTCTCCAAGAGAGAACCCGCAGTAATGGATTTAAATTAGATAAGTTTAGATTTAGAAAGGACATAGGAAAGTATTGGTTTGGAAATAGGGTAGTTGATGAGTGGAACAGTCAACCTAGTTGGGTTATTGAGGCTGGGACTTTGGGTAGTTTCAAATTTAGGTTGGATAAGTACATGAGTGGGAGGGGTTGGATTTGAGTGGGACTTTCACATCAGAGCTTATTTCTTGGGTGGCATTGAAAATTGGGTTGGGCAAATGTTTTGTTAGTGGGATGAATTGTAAAGGACCTGCCTAGTATGGGCCAACAGGCCTGCTGCAGTGTTCCTCCTTTCTTATGTTCTTATGCTCTTAATAATAATAATAATAATAATAATAATAATAATAATAATAATAATATTTTTAATTCTAAAAGATGAATATGGTATACAGGTCTAGCTGACATCAATAACATAGCACTATATAGAAAAAAACCCTTGTTATGTTGAGTATTTCGGGCAAATTAGGCCAGTTTTGTCCCAGGATGCGACCCACACCAGTCGACTAACACCCAGGTACCCATTTGATACTGATGGGTGAACATGGACAGCAGGTGGAAACACGTCCTAATGTTTTCCAGCCGTACCAGGGATTCGATCTCCGGACCTCAGTGTGTATGAGCTGATTGCTCTAGCGATCGAGCAACATGACACCTCTTAATGTTCAAGTGTTCATAGAGCTGGAAGAAAATAATTCGTTCGCGAAAAACTTTGTATTACAGTTAAATATCAGCGTTAAGTTCCGAAGCCTAACAGAAGAGGCATTTACAAATTATCGCACTGAAACAATTATCATAATTTCTTTACTAAATTTCGTTAAGTTGCTCTTATATAGCCCAAAACAAATTCGAACCTTCATCTAAATAACGGGAACCAGCGATGAAAGCTGAACGTCAATAAGGCTTTATTTAGTTATGGCAGAAAGATCAATATCCCAAATAACACGACTCAGAAATCATATACTCAACATATCAGCATTAAACACTTGAAGCTGATTGGACGAGACATTCACTTATTTTTTCATGCAAACTGTTATTGTTTTAAGAAAATTCTCTTTAAATAAAACTGTACACTTCCAGTTTAAAATTCAAAAATGTCTCAATGTTATTGGAGTCTGACTCAGAGTGATTAAACTATGATACAGATCAACGAAGATATTCTTCAGTTATTGAATTGAAATTTTGTTCAAAAACAAATTTTCACTCGGGTTATTCGGAATAAAACTCCTTTTCTATTTAGGCCAAAAACGCCTGTTTGGCTTATGATATATACATATATATATATATATATATATATATATATATATATATATATATATATATATATATATATATATATATATATATATCTGCTGAGTATACCTGGTAAAGTGTATGGTAGAGTTATAATTGAAAGAATTAAGAGTAAGACGGAGAATAGGATAGCAGATGAACAAGGAGGCTTTAGGAAAGGTAGGGGGTGTGTGGACAAGGTGTTTACAGTGAAACATATAAGTGAACAGTATTTAGATAAGGCTAAAGAGGTCTTTGTGGCATTTATGGATTTGGAAAAGGCGTATGACAGGGTGGATAGGGGGGCAATGTGGCAGATGTTGCAGGTGTATGGTGTAGGAGGTAGGTTACTGAAAGCAGTGAAGAGTTTTTACGAGGATAGTGAGGCTCAAGTTAGAGTATGTAGGAAAGAGGGAAATTATTTCCCAGTAAAAGTAGGCCTTAGACAAGGATGTGTGATGTCACCGTGGTTGTTTAATATATTTATAGATGGGGTTGTAAGAGAAGTAAATGCGAGGGTCTTGACAAGAGGCGTGGAGTTAAAAGATAAAGAATCACACACAAAGTGGGAGTTGTCACAGCTGCTCTTTGCTGATGACACTGTGCTCTTGGGAGATTCTGAAGAGAAGTTGCAGAGATTGGTGGATGAATTTGGTAGGGTGTGCAAAAGAAGAAAATTAAAGGTGAATACAGGAAAGAGTAAGGTTATGAGGATAACAAAAAGATTAAGTGATGAAAGATTGAATATCAGATTGGAGGGAGAGAGTATGGAGGAGGTGAATGTATTCAGATATTTGGGAGTGGACGTGTCAGCGGATGGGTCCATGAAAGATGAGGTGAATCATAGAATTGATGAGGGAAAAAGAGTGAGTGGTGCACTTAGGAGTCTGTGGAGACAAAGAACTTTGTCCTTGGAGGCAAAGAGGGGAATGTATGAGAGTATAGTTTTACCAACGCTCTTATATGGGTGTGAAGCATGGGTGATGAATGTTGCAGCGAGGAGAAGGCTGGAGGCAGTGGAGATGTCATGTCTGAGGGCAATGTGTGGTGTGAATATAATGCAGAGAATTCGTAGTTTGGAAGTTAGGAGGAGGTGCGGGATTACCAAAACTGTTGTCCAGAGGGCTGAGGAAGGGTTGTTGAGGTGGTTCGGACATGTAGAGAGAATGGAGCGAAACAGAATGACTTCAAGAGTGTATCAGTCTGTAGTGGAAGGAAGGCGGGGTAGGGGTCGGCCTAGGAAAGGTTGGAGAGAGGGGGTAAAGGAGGTTTTGTGTGCGAGGGGCTTGGACTTCCAGCAGGTATGCATGAGCGTGTTTGATAGGAGTGAATGGAGACAAATGGTTTTTAATACTTGACGTGCTGTTGGAGTGTGAGCAAAGTAACATTTATGAAGGGGTTCAGGGAAACCGGCAGGCCGGACTTGAGTCCTGGAGATGGGAAGTACAGTGCCTGCACTCTGAAGGAGGGGTGTTAATGTTGCAGTTTAAAAACTGTAGTGTAAAGCACCCTTCTGGCAAGACAGTGGAGTGAATGATGGTGAAAGTTTTTCTTTTTCGGGCCACCCTGCCTTGGTGGGAATCGGCCAGTGTGATAATAAAATAATAAAATAAATATATATATATATAATGTATACCAATAGGAATATTTTATTACATAATATGGTACAGAGGATTTAAGAGATACATTGTTGATATAAAGGTGGCATATAAGGTACATGTTGTTACGTGTGTATCACCGATTATAAGGCGCAAATCTCATCCAGCTCCTCAGAGCTGGGGCACATGCCCAAAATACAGCAGGCATTACCCCTTTGAACAGCCGCACTGAGCCGCTGGAACAGAAAACTAGCTGCCCTGGGATCCCTAGTTACCCTGATGAGTCTTTTTCCCAGCTCCTTAAGGAATTTAGATGCATTCTTGCCCCATGAGCCAAGGGTCTCTGAGCCTTTGGGAACAAACATATAATGATGGGCAAGTTCTTCATATTTTCTAGACTTTTGGGACTCCCTGAAGCTGGCAGCTGCCCCTCCTTCCTCCCTGGTGTATTGGAGATAGGTATCAGCCAAGGTAGATGCACATGTATAGTCCCACACCACCTGCTTCCCATCTGTCCAGGCTTGAAGGGTGATACCATCTGGACGCTTCTGGCTGCCATCAGATCTGCATTGTTGGGGTGGCTCCCTTACTGCTGGGCATCCAGCTGTTGTGAGGCTCCTCTTGATGTTATTAACCTCCTCATGTCTTGCAATCTTTCCCTCGGATTTACGGCACACAAGACCATGGTACCCGAATCGGTCTGCTGCTTCACTGCCACAAATACACCTGTGTTCGGCGAGAATAGGGACGGCAAGTCGAAAGGCAACACCGATGCGGATGGTCTGTGGGTCGAGGCGTGTGCCAAGGCTGGAGTTGGGAACAGCCAACAGAAAGTCCCCAGCATGAGGGGTTCTCACTGCCATGAGGCGGGCTCTATCCTTCCCTGACACACTGTGAAGCATTGTTGAGGCTATATTTTCCACTATTGGACCATCCCAGTGCGATTGTTTGTAGTTGTTGGGAGCAGGTCTGGTTTCAGAGCCCGTTAGATTATCCCAGATCATTGCTCCGTCAATGAATTTTTGGTCCTGGACTCCAATCTTGTCCCTAAGATGCTCAGGGAGAATCGCTGCTACAAGCTCTCTGGATGCAATACACGAGGACAGAAAAGCAGGTAACGCAATCTGTGATGACTTGCGGACACCAATGCCTCCTAGTCTGACTGGAAGTGTAGCTTGGTTCCACTGCCCGTCTTCTAGAGTAAAGTTAAGTACTTTCGTAAAAATCTGCCTCAGAATACTGTCATATTCGTGCAGTATAGGGTTATCATATGAAGGTGCACATCTTAGGAAATATGTCAACCTGGGCAGACTCAAGCACTTTGTGAGAAGGTACAAGGGATCGTGGGTGTCCAGATTGCCTATTCGTTGTTCCATTCTCCTTAACTCTTCCAATTCCTTCCTGAGAATTGTGTCAATGGCATTGCTTCCCAGAGGTGCTCCTAGCAAGACACTATTTGTGGGGGCAATGACTGCTGCTCCTGGTAGTTTTGATCTCACTGCATTTATCACTTGTTGACTGACTGAGATGATTTCACATTTGGATGGATTCAGTATGAGACCCATTCCTGTCCCCGTGTCATTACCTGTGTAAGGTCATGTAGGAGGGACTCCTTTGTACCTGCTAGTGTGCCATCATCTAGGAACCAGATGTTTAGCTCGCTGGTCAGTCTGACTGTGATTTCCCTAACTGCTATACAGAAGAGAAATGGTGCAAGAGGATCTCTTTGTTGGACACCCTCCGATGATGTGATTTCATGCTCTCCAAAGAGAAGCATTGATTCCTTGCTATACCCAGCTGAAACAAACGGGAAGAGACCAGGGAAATGTTCTTGTACTGCTGCTAATACCACGTCTCTTTTCAGAAGATTGAATGCATTCTTGAAATCTAATTTTACCACTGCATTGTCCTCAGGCAGGTTGTTGATATACGCTCTTGTTGCATGAACCGCTGCTTCACTTCCTTGAGAGACTCCAAAGCCAAGCTGGTTTGGTCGAAGCATCATGGCTGCCTGTGCACGAATACTTCGGACAGCAGCTTTGGATACGAGGCGGCGTAACGTGTTGCCTACTGCAATTGGCCGAATTCCTCCATCCTTCTTTTTAAGTGCACAAAGTGTTGCACCAAAATAGAAAGGTCTAATTTCATCAGGAATCAGACTAGCCAAGGAATTGTTGACGAACCTTGTGATCTCTGAAAGCAGTGTCTCTGCAATTTCCCCAATAACTGGATTAACCATTTCCTTTAAATGCTGTGGCCTTATTCCAGTGTAACCCCCAGCAGAGCCAGATGGGAACGACATTATTGCTTTGTAAATGTCTGAGTCTTCCACTATCAATGGTTCCATAGTGGGGACAGAGGTGTTGGAACTGTTGGTGCCATTGGTTTCCCTGGCAGGGTGCTTTCCTCTAAGTGCTTCAGCCGTGTCAGCAACCCTGGGAGCAACTGTATCTTCACTGTTAATAATTCTGATTGCCCCCACTGTGTTGCCCTCTTCAATTTTCTTGCTCACCTGAACTCTGACTTTTTCACTGTCAGTAGAGTGAGTGGGGGTTCTACCTCTCCCTTTTTTGTGTTGACGGGAAAGGCGAATGAGGTTATCAGCTCTAGGAAAATCTCTTAAGGATTTAATTATCATTGAGGCTAGTCTCTTTCCCTTTCTTTCCGGCACAGCTAAACAGACATTGCCAAAAAGTAGCAAGTTGTGCCATGCCTTGATGGTTGGAGGAGCATTTAAGATAGTGGAACCATCGTTTACTTTTTTCAGGAGGTCTGTAAGTTTCCCAGCTGCGTGTGGACGGGCTGCTTTGGGAATGTGTGTGAGTGTCCTCGTACCTGTTGCTTTAATTGCTTCCAAGATATTGTCTGATGAGATGAGATCTGTTGGAGTGGGTTCAGGTGCCTGAGGTGGCTCTGGGTCATCACTTTCCACAGGAGGACATCCTGAACCAGGGCAACTACCGTGTTTGCGGAGGAAACCATCCGAGTTGAGACAACGAAGCTGTAAGCATGACCGACACTTGCCTCTCCTAGTATTGCCAGCCGTGCCATTTCCCTGGCTGCTTGCTTTTTCCTGGTTGGCATCCATCTGCTAGACTAGACAATAGGAGTGCAATATGACATGCTGGGTGGGTATGGTGCGTGGAAGGTAGTGAACTTGACCGTGGTGGCCTGGTGGAGTTTGAGGGGCTGGTGAGGGGCTGGGAGGGGAAGGGGAAAACTTCCCCTGGGAATTAGGTGGGGGAGGCGCAGGTTGTTGAGTGGGGTTATCCCGGGGAGTACAATACACATGGACTTGCACACTATATATTGTTCACACTGTCTTACAATGCACATAACTTTATTTGTTTCCCCATGTACACTATGAACAATGTGGGTATGGGCACTGCTGAACCAATGTGTTCACTCACCATCTAGTTACACATCCCACCTCTTCCACCCACCCCCGTGACGTGGAGGAGGATGGACTGACTGGTCACTCCCTCGTTAACATTAATCCCACATTGCTTTTCCATAACATATGCCTCTAAATAGTCCATGCATCGACACAAGCATTTCTAATTTAACTGGAAGTATGGTGCATAGTGCTGGATATAGATGCTTTTATAAGAGTTTTTCGAGGTTTGTATGTACGATAATCTTGGCCGGTACTCATACACAGTGTAGGCCATATACTTCCCCACCCCTCCACTGGCCGACGATTCCTCACTACCACCACTCACCAACATTCACAAACTGCACAACACTTCCACAATATACCTTGAAACGGTGCACTGAAATGTCTCCTCGCTTCACTGGAATCTTCCCAGAGTATTCACAATAAGTCCTGTTGAGTCTTAACCTGGTCAGCCTCGTTGATCCCGAGTTATAATTGAAAATCCTGCAGTTAGCCCGCCACACGTCTTGCCATGCCAGCGCATGGCATATATATATAAATATATAAATATATATATACATATATATATATATATATATATATATATATATATATATATATATATATATATATATATATATATATATATTATATATATATATATATATATATATATATATATATATATATAATATATATATATATATATATATATATATATATATATATATATATATATATATATATATATATATGTATATATATATATATATATATATATTATAATATGCAAGACAAGCCACAGAGGTAGAAATCTTTAGGTCAAGTACGTTCACACTTCTCAGTGCGTCATCAGGAGCTGTGCAATGTTGCAATAGGCAGCAATAAGAGAAGTAGGGTAAGTTTTCAGAGTATGGTAGTGATAATGGTAGTGTGCAGGCACCAGCCAGACGCCGAGTTGAAAGAGGGATGCCAACCACACACCGGTCTTCCCTCCACCCCATATGGTATCGGGTGAAGTAAGCCTCACAGTCTGTAGATACCAAGAGGAAAATTACTAGAAGACAGTAGCCAGCCCTGAGCTTCTAACCGCTGGGAACAGGTCAAGTGACATTTAAAATGGTGGATCATTACATACCTTCATTTACAACCTTCTGACTTACGAAATAGAGGGAAAAATCCCTCATTTGTCAACCAGTGTCGTATAACCTTCCAGATTATTCAGGAAATAGCCTCAGTGAATTCTCCTACACAGGCTAGTGGGATCGAGTATGAGAATTTTCTATCACCACGAGGCGGGCTAAAACAACATAGGTTCGATCCCCCAGCTAGTCGCAGTATTCTTATAGATTAAATATCACTCGTTCGTGTTTACAATACTATATATACAGCTCGTGGAGGCTAGTATACCTAACGGGGAGTAAAATTAAATTAGATGTGAGGTACCCACACCATCGTATGTACTCGGATCATGGTACAGCACCCAGCTGTGCAGGAAGCATGATTCTTGTAGGATTGTATCGTCCAGTGGGTTAGAGCATTATAAATTTTCGCTCATCATGAGGCAAGGTTAAACAAAACAGGTTCGATCTCCTGGCTAATTGCATTGTTTTTATTGATTAAATACCACTAGTGCATTGCTATAAACCTATATATACTGCTCGCAGAGGCTAGTACACCAAACATGTAGCAGAATGAAATTAACTCTGAGGCACACACACCATCGTATGTACTTTGATCACGGTACGACACCTAGTTCTGTTGGGTGCGTGATTCTTGTACTATTGTATGGTCCAGTGGGTTAGAGGATTGTGAATTTTCATTCACCATGAGGTGGGCTAAGACAACACGGGTTCGATCCTCCAGCTAGTAGCTGTGTTGTTATTGATTAAATTCCACTCGCTCGTAGTTACAATACTATATATACTGCTCGCGGAGGCTAGTACACAACGAGAATTAGAATGAAATTATCTCTCAGGCACCCACACCATCATATGTCCTTGCATCACGGTACAATACCTAGCACTGCTGGGTGCGTAATTCTTGTATGATTGTACAGACCAGTGGATTAGAGGATCGTGAATTTTCGCTCACTATGAGGCGGTCTACAACAACACGGGTTGGATCCCCCGGATAGTTTCTCCCAATTGTTGCATATATCTCATCCTATCTCCTCCTCTAACCTTCAAACATTTACCTCACTATTAGTCACTAATGACATTTACTTTTTTTCTTACTACCTATTACTCTCACCGTAGTTATCACTGAATAATGATCTGATTTATCTGTTTCCCTTTAAGTATATACACATCCATAAGTCTACCCGTCAACCTTGTACCTAATACTTCACAGTCTAACAAAGTGTTTTGATAGCGCCTTGGTATCTTTCTCATAAACACATGAAATGAGAGATACATCTTGCTACCACTTCTACTTATACTTAGGTCATACTACACATATAGTTATACATGTGCATGTATGTGTATACACCTAAGGTTTCCTCTAATTTTTAACGATGACAGGTAAATGATTGTCTTTAACCTAATAAACGAGACGAAGGTCAGGAAATTGTTTCCTGATGTTGGTCAATCATAAAATGCTTAATAAATAATCCTGAATAATTTCTAAAATATTGGAGCACTAAAATCATTTTTATGATATATGTTGTATATACACTTTTCCACTGGTACTTAGCCCTGGCATCGGTTATTTCAGTAATGTTGGCCTCATTTCTTTTTAATTACGTCTCTATTACATTTGAAATAGTTTTTCCTTCTGTCTCTCTTCTTCCCTTTGCTTTAAAACGCTCTTTTAAATAAAGTAATTCTTTTTAATTCTAATTATTGCTGTCAACACTTTCAAAATTCCAATACCACTAACTTTCATCAGTTTATAGCCTTTGAAAATCCAGCAACGACACTCTTAACCTAACTGGCTAGCCCTGCCACCCCTGGATAAGAAATATGGATCCTATCCCTTGCATACATATCATGTTTGCCAAAGAATTTTTACCAGTTGTCACTGAATGTTATTTCGCTTTCGTTGCAGAATTTCTACACCTTGCAACTTAAAACAATTTTCCTTGACACAGTCATTGCAAACAGCAGTGCTTTTCATGTTTCTTCATTTTAAGGATGACCTTCCATTGATCTGATATTGTAAACTGTTACGTAATTGTAAAGTACAGATATATATCCCTCTCACATAGCAATATATAACTGTATTAAAAACTATTTAAGTATAGCTCTCTGTCACTGTAATCTCTTAAATGATTATAAATACACTACAAGTCTGCCCATCAGACATTGCAATGAAATGTATAATGAGCAAACACATATAATTTTGTTTTGCTATTTTAGGAAAGACTATTTGTATCAAAACACTGTAGTGACCTTTTACTAATTATCTGGAATTTTTATAACTACATTTATTTTCGTCCTCCACACGATAATTGCGCAAATTACCAGGCAATTACTTCATCACTCAAGTTTATTTTACATCGACGATGTGATTCCACTTTTAGCTTATTGTTTTCCGATTTCTTTTTATTTTATATTTTTATTAGCCTGGGACCGAGTCGTTGGTGCAGTGAACCCGGAACTGTGTACAGGAAATGGATTACTACAGGTTATTTGAAGTCACTTGCGGAGGTCACCGAATCCCCCTGCCCAGTCTGATACCAGGATTCCTGGTTGCTGGTCTGATCGATCAAGCAGTTGGTGCCTGCTTACCACAGAAAAACGTATGCAACAAAACTCGGCTGATCAGAAACTGGTTTGAGGAATTTGTCGAGTTCGGACTTAAAGGCAGCTAGGGGCTTGTTCATAATCACCTTATGCATGAAAGGAGGGTGTTGAAGAGTCGTGTTCCATTTATACTTACAGAGTTTCTCTCGATGTATTTATCGCTCCACGGGTCTTCACCGGAATCTGTCCCTTCTGCCCACACGAAGCTGGTATTGCTTTGTTGATAAACTCAAAGTCACTCTATAGTATACCTTCTGGATACTCAATGCTTCATCGCCTTTTCAAAGTCTGCGAGATTTCCTTAATGTCATTAACCACGCTTAGAAATGTTTATCTATGGGATTTCTCTTGTTCTATTTAACCCTACAAATAATGTTGAAAGAGGGGCAGAAGTGACGTGCAGGGTGGTGCGCAGGGTACCAATAAAGATTAAGTAAGAGACAGTCATATCAAAAGATGTGTACTCAAAACAAAGCACAAGCCCAGTGTTAACAAGATAAGACCATAAAAATTATACACACAAATGATTTACAAATTTCTATATACTTATACATAAATAACCGGTAGGTATAAAGACGATTCGGTCCGTCTTGGAACATTAACTATTCACACATGAGACTTGTTAAGAATCCAAGTCTCAATCTGCGGGCCACTGGTCAACAATTTTTGAAAAGTTGTAGGCTTTTCAAATGAGATTAGTTAATTCTTATGTATTTTTATGCTCTGAATCCAAATATCACCTTGAAAACTGTTTAAAGATAAGAGACACGTAATATTTGATTATTTTATTATAACGTACGATATGTGTCAGTTTTTTATAAGCTCTAATCCGTACCTACTTTCTACCTTTTTGCTTGACGTTTATAATGGGCTGAAGAATCATCTCTTGCCAATGTCCAGCAATAGTCTGCAAGCATTCTTGTGCCTCATTTGCCCTGGTACCAATTTTCCATGGTTGATATATCTTAGTGAAACCTTTCACCATGTTTGTCACTAACTGCCTCACAGTTCGCTAGTAAATAGTCTAAATGCGAGTCCAAAGAGTGGATTTTAAGTGACATGTTACATCCCATGTTCTTGTAAGCCTTGATAAGGTTTTCCACAATTCATCATAGTTACCTTCCCTTCTGTTTCCGAGAATTGAATGCTTCCCAAACTCCTTTCTCCCAATGAAGGTCTGATTCAAAGTCACCTTCTTTAATAAGCTCTAAATCTGAGGACCATTGAAGACTCCCTCTCTTATCTTAGCGTCGCTCAGTGAGGGGAATTTTGATGTTAAATACTTGAATCCCTGACCGAATTTATCCTTAGCTTTCACAAAGTTTTTCATGATGCCCAGTTTTATGTGTAGTGGTGGTAGCAAAATTTTGTTTGGTTCAATGAGAGGAGGAGGTTGAACATTTTTCATCCCAGGCTCCTATGACTGACGAGGTGGCCAGATGAAACCACTGTGTGGCGAAACGTTTCCTCAATAAAAATACTTAAATGATGCAAATGTGTCTAATTCATTATTCTACTTAAGGTTCATAAACTATATCTTCTAATTTCAACAAAACGGCCGCATCCCATCGAGGCAGGGTGGCCCAAAAAGAAAAACGAAAGATTCTCTTTTTAAATTTAGTAATTTATGCAGGAGATGGGGTTACCAGCCCCTTACTCGCGGCATGGCTTACGGATGGAGAATTCTGTTCAACTTCCCCATGGACAAGAACAAGAACTAGTAAGAAAATATAAGAAAACCCAGAGGTGTTTGTATATATATGCTTGTACATGTATGTGTAGTGTGACCTAAGTGTAAGTAGAATAGCAAGACGTACCTGAAATGTTGTATGTTTATGAGACAGTAAAAATACACCAGCAATCCTACCATCATTTTACACTCACTTGGCAGGACGGTAGTACCTCCCTGGGTGGTTGCTGTTTACCAACCTACTACCTAGATCAACTAATTATATATATATATATATATATATATATATATATGTATATATATATATATATATATTTATTTATTTAAAAATTTGTGCACACATACAGAGGTACAAAAAATACAGAAAAGAGCAGTATGCCAAAGCCACTTATACTATGCATAGCATTACGGGCTGGCTTAAAATTAACTTAAGATGAACTAAGCAATGATGACATCGGTGATAAAACTTTAATGTAAACAGATTACTATAAAGCACAAGTGAGTATTACAAAGACAGGTCATTTGGTTGTATGCATTGTTGTACATTCAGTAGAATGGAGTATTCTGTTAGGTAGTGTATTTAAAAAATAATAAAGTTAGATTGGGTTTTAGGTTTAACATTTATGTGATATAATTGTGAGAAATATTTAAGATATACAATTTATAAGGTTCAGTTATTCAGTATTTATTTGGTTTTGGGTGAGTAAGTGATCTTTGAGAAGAGACTTGAATTTATAAACAGGTAGTGTTTCTTTTATATTTACAGGTAATGAGTTCCAGATTTTAGGGCCTTTTATGTGCATTGAGTTTTTGCATAGTGTGAGATGGACACGAGGAACATCAAAGAGTGATCTGTGCCTTGTGTTATGGTCATGTGTTCTGTTGAGGTTGGCAAGGAGATGTTTGAGGGGAGGGTTAATATCAGAGTTAAGTGTTCTATGTATGTAATAGGTGCAGTAATAAGTATGAATGTTTTGTATGGTGAATAGGTTTAGTGTATTGAATATTGGTGGAGTGTGCTGCCTATAGTGAGAATTTGTTATCATTCTAACTGCAGCCTTTTCTTGGGTAATTAGTGGTCTGAGATAGTTACTTGTTGTTGAGCCCCATGCACAAATTCCATAGGTGAGATAGGGGTAAATAAGAGAGTGATATAGGGCCAGGAGGGCTGACTGTGGAGCATAGTACCGTATCTTCGATAGTATGCCTACAGTCTTGGAAATTTTCTTAGAAATTTGTTGTATATGTGTATGAAATTTGAGTCTATTATCAAGGTGGATTCCTAAGAATTTTCCCTCTGTTAGCTTTGTGATAGGTGATCCGTTTATCATTATGTTAAGAGGGACATTTGTAGCTCTGTTACCAAACTGAATGAAGTAGGTTTTGTC
Organism: Cherax quadricarinatus; assembly: GCF_038502225.1. Classification (NCBI taxonomy): domain Eukaryota; kingdom Metazoa; phylum Arthropoda; class Malacostraca; order Decapoda; family Parastacidae; genus Cherax; species Cherax quadricarinatus. Next base: position 37,529,069 of record NC_091318.1, read on the forward strand.
AATGTTTAGTGTAAGTTTGTTAGTCCTCATCCAGGTAGATATTTTCTGTAATTCTGTATTTACAGTATTGGCTAGCGTGACTGGGCTCGGGTGGGAGAAGACGTATGTAGTGTCATCTGCAAATAGTGTGGGTTTGAGTAATTGCGAAGCATTTGGTAGGTCATTTATGTATAGGAGAAAGAGAAGAGGGCCAAGGACACTTCCCTGTGGGACACCAACTGTAATTGGTTGTGCAGAAGAGTTTGCCCCATTTGCATACACATATTGGCTTCTGTTGCTGAGGTATGACTTGAGGTAGTTGAGGGAGTGCCCTCTTATACCATAGTGTGACAATTTTACGTGGAGCAAGTCATGGTTAACTGTATCAAAAGCTTTACGTAAGTCAATGAAGATCCCCAGTGGGACTTCTTTTTTCTCTATTGCAGTGTATATATGTTCTAGCATGTGTATAATAGCATCATTAGTATTTTTATTTGGCCTGAATCCAAATTGGCAGGGGTTGAGTATGTTTTGGGAGATAAGGTAGGAGTAGATTCGTTTATGAATTAATTTTTCGAAGATTTTTGAGAGAGGGTGTAAGTTGGATATTGGCCTATAGTTATTCTACTCTGTTTGGTCTCCTCCTTTGTGGATCGGGGTGACCCTTGCTATTTTGAGTACTGTGGGGAAGGTGGAGGATTCAATGGATTTGTTAAAGAGTGTTGCAATGATTGGTGATAGCACTTGTGACACTTTTTTGTATATAAAGGGTGGTAAGGTAAATATAATAAATATATATATATATATATATATATATATATATATATATATATATATATATATATATTAATATATATATATATATATATATATATATATATATATATATATATATATATATATATATAATATATTAATATATATATATATATATATATATATATATATATATATATATTGTTATAATAAGTTAGGTAAATTTTCTAAGGTTCGTTTAGTACAAAATTATTACTTTTTACATTAACATTAATGAAAAAATATCTTTAAACGTATAAGAGAAAATTTTTTGAAAGGACTTAATTTTAAATGAGTTCTTGCTAACTGACCAATTTTACCTATTCTGCATGACTTATATACATATCTATAACAACAATGCAACTAGATGAGGATTCGAACCCGTGTTGTTTAAGCCCGCTTAATGGTAAGTGAAAATTCGACGATGCTCAAACCCACGGGACCATACAATCCTGCAAGAATCACGCTCCCAGAAGAGCTAGATGTTGTACCGTGATCCGAGAATATAAAATGGTGTGGGCGCTTCAGAGCTAATTTCATCCTCCTCCCCGTTTGGTGTACTAGCTTCCACGAGCAGTATATTTAGTAATGTAACCACAAACAAGTGGTATTTAATTAATAACTACACTACGACTAGCCGAGGATTCGAATCCATGATGTTTTAGCCCGCCTAATGGTGAGCAAAAATTCCATGACGCTGTAACCCACGGGACCATACAATCGTACAAGAATCTCGTACCTAGCAGAGCTAGGTGTTGTACCGTGATCCGTGGATATATGATGTGTGCGTGCTCCAAACAGAGAAGAGGTTGAAATTAGCTCTGAAGCACCTACACCTTCGTATGTCCTACTTCCAGCAGTTAGAAGCTTAAGACTGACTATTAACTATCTCCTAGTTATTTTACCTAATGCTATCTGCAAACTGTGGGGCCTACTTCACCCGACTCCATTTGGGGTGGGGCGTGAGGGGATCCGTGTGTGGTTGGCATTCGGCTGGCCTCTCTCCCTTAAAGGCTGGTGCCACCGCACTACCATACTCTGAAAAAACTTAGCCTATATCTCCCGTTGGAGCTCTTGCAACATTGCATAGCTCCTGATGACGCACTGAGAAGTGTGAAAGTACATGAGCTAAAGATTCCCCCACCCCCCGTGGCTTGTCTTGCATATATATATATACATATATATATATATATATATATATATATATATATATATATATATATATATATATATATATATATATATATGTCGTGCCGAATAGGCAGAACTTGCGATCTTGGCTTAAATAACAACGCTCATCTTGCCATATAGGACAAGTGAAAATTTGTGTATGCAATAATATCGCCAAAATCATTCTGAACCTAACGAAAAAATTATATTTCACTGTGTTTGTTTAGTATTAAATTATTGTAAACAAATCTAAAATATATTTAGTTGGGTTAGGCTAAAATAAATTGCTCTTGTTATAATAAGGTTAGGTAAGTTTTCTAAGATTCTTTTGGAGCAAAATTAAAAATTTTTACACTAACATTAACGAAAAATATATATCTTTAAGAGTATAAGAGAAAATTTTAGAAAGGACTTAATTTTAAATGAGTTCTTGCTAATTGACCAGTTTTACATATTCGGCACGACATATATATATATATATATATATATATATATATATATATATATATATATATATATATATATATATATATATATATTGTAACCAAAACTATTATCCAGAGGGCTGATTAGGAGTTGCTTAGATGGTTTGAAGATATAGAGAGGATGGAACGAAACAGAATGACTTCGAGAGTATATAAATCTGTTGTGGATGGATGGCGGGGTAGAGGTTGGCCTAGTAAAGGTTGGAGGGAGGGGGTAGTAAAGGAGGTTTTGTGTGCAAGGGGCTTGGACTTCCTGCAAGCATGTGTGAGCGTGTTTGATAGGAGCAAATGGAGACAAATTGGTTTTAGAACTTGACGTGCAGTTGGAGTGTGAGCAGGGTAATATTTACTAAGGGATTCAGGGAAACAGGCAGGCCGGACTTGAATCCTGGAGATGGGAAGTACAGTGTCTGCACTGTGAAGGAGGGGTGTTAATGTTGCAGTTTTATAACTGTAGTGAAAGCATGCCTCTGGCAAGACAGTGATGAAGTGAATGATGGTGAAAGTTTTTCTTTTTTGGGCCACCCTACGTTGGTGGGAGATGGTCGATGTGTTAATAAAAAATATATATATATGTATAACATACTGTCGCTAGCCGGAGATTGAACCCTTGTTGTTTTAGCCTGCATCCTGAGAAACAAGTCAAAACTCACGACGTTCTAACCACTACACTAATAATCCTTCAAACATCATGTACCTTGTAGCATTTAGCTTGTCTCATGATGCGAGGACATACAATGGAGGAATCCTATTATTACGCCACTTTTAGTTTTGGTATCCTGGTGAGAGTAGAAGTGGAGAAGATCGTGTTCAGAACTCCTAGGAAGGCAGAGAGCGAACAACTATGCCGAATTATTTGTCAACATTATAGATGTCTATAAATCACTGTGTTGCCTCATGTCCCTGAAAATACACTGTCTTCATTCTCACTCGGACTTCTTTCCCTCCAGTGATGCTGCTGATAGTGATAAGCGTCATGAAAGGTTTCCTCAGGATATCAGTACATAGGAGGTATGGTATCAGGGACGCTTGAGTCCCAACATGATGGGGGAATACTGGAGATTTTTTCACAGAGTCGCCACTGTATTCTTTGGCGTAAAACAAAAACCTTATTTATTTCTAATATTTTCCACTCCAATGAGCATATGTTACTTAATGTCCTTGAGGTATTCTTCAGCAGAAACTTTATAATAATAAGTAAGTTTTAATGACTCGTTATATTACTTGTGCTGTAAGTTATATGTTTTCCAGTACCTAAATACCTTGTTGTGGTAGCGGAACTTTAACTTCAAATTTGTATTTATTATGCTCATATTACGAGACAACGCCTTCATTTATTTCGGTAGCAGATAAAACATTTTGTTTCGATATCATTTACAGTTGAAGAATTGAGACACTTATGCAACACATGGGAATCTTTATTGAAGAAACGTTTCGCCACACAGTGGCTTCATCAGTCCAATACAAAGTAGAAGTGAGTAAGGAGAGTAGAAGTTTGAGGTAATCAGTCCTTCAACCTGGAATCGATGTGTTCAGTCCATCACTCTTCTAGTAAGTGCAGCATAGGGCCAGAGAGGTGGCTTATATACTGCGGTGAGATGAGTTGAAGCAGGAGGAGGCGGGATCACAGTGGGACCTGCCACTAGTGTAAGTAGGTCGTCGTCCAAAGGTTGGGCAAGCGTTGAAGTCTTTGTACCAAGATCCCATGATGTTGCAGTGTCTGACAGATGTGATGAATGGTTTTGAAAACCGACAAGTTGAAGAATTGAGACACTTATGCAACACATGGGAATCTCTATTGAAGAAACGTTTCGCCACACAGTGGCTTCTACTTTGTATTGGACTGATGAAACCACTGTGTAGCGAAACGTTTCTTCAATAAAGATTCCTATGTGTTGCATAAGTGTCTCAATTCTTCAACTTGTCGGTTTTCAAAACCATTCATCACATCATTTACAGTTCATTGAAAATCGTAACTGTAAACACAAATCAACAGAAATACGTAAGTTTACGAAAAAATATATAAATGCTCAAAGCTACATGCACCTAATTAGAGAAGCAACTCCCTGACAGTGAAGAAAACATTGATAATTAATGGAAAGTTTTACTAATATCGCAACACTTGCTTCTCAAGTATCTTGACGCGTCGTAACAGGTTCAGAAGAGTCTTAGAATTAAGCAGCTTAAAGGCATCCATAAAGCAATATCTCATTAATAAACATCATGTAACGTAATATCTCACAAAGAAACATCTCACAAAGAAACACCACACAAAGAAACACCTCATAAAGAAACACCTCACAAAGAAACACCTCACAAAGAAACACCTCACACGGAAACACCTCACAAAGAAACATCTCACAAAGAAACACCTCACAAAGAAACACCTCACAAAGAAACACCTCACAAAGAAACACCTCACAAAGAAACACCACACAAACAAACACCACACAAACAAACACCTCACAAAGAAACACCACACAAAGAAACACCTCACAAAGAAACACCTCACAAAGAAACGCCACACAAAGAAACACCTCACAAAGAAACATCTCACAAAGAAACATCTCACAAAGAAACACCTCACAAAGAAACATCTCACAAAGAAACACCACACAAAGAAACACCACACAAAGAAACACCACTCAAAGAAACACCACACAAAGAAACACCACACAAAGAAACACCACACAAAGAAACACCACACAAAGAAACACCACACAAAGAAACACCTCACAAAGAAACACCTCACAAAGAAACGCCACACAAAGAAACACCTCACAAAGAAACATCTCACAAAGAAACATCTCACAAAGAAACATCTCACAAAGAAACATCTCACAAAGAAACACCACACAAAGAAACACCACACATAGAAACACCACACAAAGAAACACCACACAAAGAAACACCACACAAAGAAACACCACACAAAGAAACACCACACAAAGAAACACCACACAAAGAAACACCTCACAAAGAAACATCCCACATAGAAAAAATTCACAAAACTCATTCCCAAAAATATCTAACAAAGAAACATGAAATAAAGTAACATCTTACAAAGAAATTTCTTTGAAAAAGAAATATCGCAAAAAAAAAAAACTCACGAATAACATCACAAAGAATAACTCGCTAAAAATATGAGAAAAAAGAAACATTACGAAAAAATATATCTCATTAAGAAACCTCACATAAAACAGAGAAACATCACATAAAACAGAGAAACATCACATAAACATGACTATTATGTAGGATACAGCAGAGTTATAATTTGGTATGTGGAGTGTTTGTAGTGTAGTTAAGTTAAATGGAAATTGGTGTTAGTGCTGGACGCGTGCCTATGAGCAGCAAGTGGACGCGTTCGAGACGAGACTCACAGAGACAGAGAAAGAGGTTAAGTTAGGTTAGGTTAGGTTAGGTTAGGTTAGGTTAGGTAAGGTTAGGTTAGGTTAGGTTAGGTTAGGTTAGGTTAGGTTAAGTTAGGTTAAGTTAAGTTAGGTTAAGTTAAGTTAGGTTAAGTTAAATTCGGTTAGGTTCGTCATTAAACAAGACAAGTGTCTCCTGACCTGCCGTTGGAGCTTTCAGCCATGTGACCTAAGTCTTCACCTGGCTTACAGGTCCACCCCTTTAAAAATTATAGTCATAGTTATAACCATTAACCTCTAAAGGTGTCATAGACATACGCTGAGTTACGTAAAATGTGGTGTTACAGTGTACTTTTGGACATAAAATGCGTTTTAGTAATTTGATTTTTGCTCTTATGGTACAGTTAAGGCCCTGGTATTTACGTGGGACCTGGTTAATATTTGGCCAGTACAGAAACAGTATTTTTATTTTGTCTGCAGGCTGAAGGCCGGCAGGCCTTCTTAGACTTCTTAGAAGTAGTTCAGGATTATTTTTTTAAGTAGTCTGTGACAGAACCTACAAGGGGAAAGCTTATTTCTCGGGTAGCATTGCAAATTGGGTTGCTCAAATATTTTGTTAGTAGGATGGATTGTGAGGGACCTGCCTAGTATGGGCCATCAGGCCTGTTGCAGTGTTCCTCCTTTCAAATATAAAAAAAATAAGGATGGGGGTTGTCATGAAGCCGCACTGAAAGGATATTTCATATGGCCTGACTTCAACTAACCAGCAACAGTGTACTAGTGAGTTCTTGGTAAGATGTGATAAATGGTTTGTGAAGGTTTTATGTTATAAATATAGCAAATGTTTAACAACATAAGAACATAAGAACGAAGGAACACTGCAGAAGGCCTACTGGCCCATGCGAGGCAGGTCCAAGTCTCCTACCGGCTTAAGCCAATGCACCCAACCTAGTCAGGTCAGGTCACATTGACTTAAGGGAGGAACACGCCAACCGACCTGGTAGCACAAGCTATCAGGTCCAACTCACACCCACCCACATCCACTCTTGTATTTATCCAACCTATTTTTAAAGCTACACAACGTTCTGGCCTCTATAACGGTACTTGGGAGTTTGTTCCACTCATCTACAACTCAATATAAATATTTCAATGTAAATATTTCTGAATAAGTTTATGTGTCCTTCCTGGTTATCAGAGTGTCTAGCGCTTTTGTCAAGTAGCAAGCTTGGTCCTAGGCCTGTGAATTCTGTAATATTTTATAAGCCTCTAGACAAGGCTTTAACCCCTTACACACTAGAATATTTACCTAACGATGACTCACAAAGAAACATCACTAAAAGATAGGATAAGATAAGATTTCGTTCGGATTTTTAACCCCGGGGGGTTAGCCACCCAGGACAACCCGAGAAAGTCAGTGCGTCATCGAGGACTGTCTAACTTATTTCCATTGGGGTCCTTAATCTTGTCCCCCAGGATGCGACCCACACCAGTCGACTAACACCCAGGTACCTATTTGCTGCTAGGTGAACAGGACAACAGGTGTAAGGAAAAGTGTCGAAATGTTTCCACCCGCCGGGAATCGAACCCGGGCCCTCCGTGTGTGAAGCGGGAGCTTTAGCCACCAGGCCACCGGGCCACCGGGCCACCATGACTCACAAAAAAGCATCACAAAAATATGACTCGCAAAGAAACATCACAAACAACATGACTCACAAAGTAACATCTCAAAAACATGACTCACAAACATCACAAAAACATCACTCACAAACATCTCAAAAACATGACTCACAAAAAATCATTAATGACTCACGAAGAAACATCACATAAAGTCTCACAAAGAAACCTCACAAAAAATGCCTCACAAAGGAACATTACAAATAACATGACTCAAAAGAAACATCACACAAAGGAGATTTTGTTGATATTGAAGTAACTTGACAAAGTCGTAAGATGGACTGAGGTCGGAAAAAAAAATCTTTGTTTAAAAGTAAAGCTGAAGACAAAGGTGGTAAACTGTCTTATGTGTGCTTTATAAAGTGTTCCTTTAATGAGCATACAGTGTAATGCGCTTATTTTTTTATTTATCTGTTATTGTCTTTGTTATGTATGTCTGTGTCAACTGCGAGTGTCTGTGTTATCTGTGAGTGTCCGTGTTATCTGCGAGTGTCCGCGTTATTTGTGAGTCTCTGAGTGTCCGTGTTATCTGTGAGTCTCTGAGTGTCCGTTGCAGGCGCCGAGTACGTATATAATTATTCAGAGCACGTAACACAAACTACAATCGTGTGGTCATCTTTGCCAGCTGTAAACACTATGACCAGAGCTATCGAGTGGTGTATGCAACCCCTGGTTGCTTGGTGACCGTTAGGTGTGCTCTGACACTGTCATTTCAGGCAGCGAGAGTTAAGTGGATGGTATGTTGACATTGTGATGGAAACTGTTCCACCCATGCAGGCTTCTTTGTCCACCTAGTGACTATCATATTGTGACTTGGTTTTACAAAATAGTTGTGTTCACTTGTAGTTACAAATCATTATTGAATTGGCTTGTGTTGACAACCTTTGCATATTTCGTATGTAGTGCACATAGCGATTTAGAAAAGAATTTGTTTAATTATTCATGTAGTGTTGGCGTTGGCGCTTTTCATGTGACTAGTTACTGGCTGTAGTTTATAGCACAGGCTAGTACTGCAGGTCTGGAGAAGGATACTGGTGTTATTCAAAGTGATCGTAAGTGTCCCTGTTATGTCTGTGTGCCTGTGTAGTCTGTGAGGGTTTGTAAGAGTGACCTTGTCCTCAGTGTGCGTGCCCTTGTTCTGTGTCTTTTTTTTTTTTGTTAAAACACATGTTATCTTCGAGTGTCCATAAATCTGGGAGTGTCCGTGTTTATTGTTGAAGCGAGTGTTTGCAGTTTCTGTGAGTTTCCATATTATCTAAGCTTCTTGGGGTTGTTTGCGACTGTTTCATATACGTGTCCGTGTCAACTATGAGGGCTTTTAATATCTGTAAGTTTCCAAGTTGTCTGTGACTGCGTTATCTGTGAGTGGTTATGTTGTTTGTGAGTATTAGTGCTGCCTGCCTACCTGCATCCGTGTTACATGTGTCTATACACAGATAACCCGCAGATAGGAGAAAAGAGTCCGACTTGGACCATGTAAAAGTGTGGCTTTGTAAATGATCAAAGTCAGTCGTGAACGTCGTCGTAAGCCTCTCTGTCCTATGTACTGGTTAAATAACAAAAAAGGCACAATACCGTGACTGGAACGATACACAAATAACCCGCACATAGAAGAGAAGAGCTTAGGACGACGTTTCGGTCCAAGTCGACCCGAAACGTCGTCGTAAGCTCCTCTCTTCTATGTGCGGGTTATTTATGTACGGATTATTTCTGTATTGTTCTAATCACGGTATTGCGTCTTTTTTTTCTGTACACGTGTCTCTGTTTTCTCTGAGTATCAGGGTTATCCTTAAATGCCTCTGTTATCTGTAAATACCTCTGTTATCCTCATTACTTTATCTTTGAACGTTTTAAATGTTTTAAATGTATCTGTGTTATATGTGAATGCGTTACCTATAATTCCGTCTTATGATTCAGTGTTTGTATTATCTGTGTTATCAGATAGCGTTCTTATTATGAGTAATTGTCCGTGGTATGAGTGGGCATCTGTTTTCTATCTCTTATCTGGGAGTGTCTTATTTGTGAATATCCGTGAGTATCCATATTATCTGTTACTATACAGGTTATCCGTGAGTATCCAATTTTATCCGTGTAACCTGCGCGTGTTTGTAGTTTCTGATGAAAGGTATACTATACCGACAGGTTGGTCAATATTACACATATGTATCATGTATCTTTACCAAGAGATATGCCACCTTGGAGGCGAGCTCCTTTATCGGTCTAATACAGACACAAGATAACCTAACCTTTCATAGTAGAGCTAGAGGAAGGTCAGTAAGCCTGACCTACTTCGACTAGTGTGGAACCTGCCCACATGTGACCACGGCTGCAACTGCTGCATCGCTTCAGTCTTTCTCACTATAAAGTGCTTCGTTCTCACGTCTTTGTGTTAGACTGTAAAACCCATGGTGAACGAAACGATTCTCAGTAAAGACAACCAGGTGTTGCATATGTGTCTCTTTCATCAACGTCTGTGTTATCGGTAATAATACGGATACGTGAGTATCTGCATAATTAGTGAGTGTCTGTGCATCCTGAGTATTTAGAGTATTTCTGAATGTTGTCTGTGTGATCTCTGAGTGCTCATATTGCTAGTGAGAGTCTGTGTTATCTGTAAGTGTCTGTGTTCTCTATGAATTTGTGCTTCACAATGCATGCACCGTACCTTCCACATCCAGAACTCAAGTCCTGCAAACCGATTTCCTTTAATTCTTTCATACATGTTAATTTGCTCACACCCCAACAGCACGTCGAATCATAAAAACCACTTGTCTCCACTCACTTCTATATAGCATGCTCATACAAACCTCTTGGATATCCAAGTCAATTTTTCTCCACGGTGGCCCATGGCCGAGGGGCGAAAACTCTCGCTTCACACGCTGAGTCCGGGATAGATTCCCGGCCGGGTGTCAACATTGTACGTGTTCCCTTACACCGGTTGTCTATCTTCACTCATCAGCAAAATGGGTACCTGGGTGTTAGTCGACTGGTGTGGGTCGCATCCTGGGACAAAACTGACAAAATTTGCCCGAAATGCTCTACGTAACAAGCGGCTTTCTATACAGTAGTATGTCACTGATGTCAGCTAGGACTGTATACCTTGTACATGTCCTTGTTGAAATAATAATATTTTATTATTATAAATCATTACTTTGTTTTCCAGTTTTTATTTCCGTATTTTATTTAAACCCAGCTAAAATCCGTTCCGTCTTTGATCACTCACGTCCTGATTCTTTCTCATCGCCTCGTCTTCCTAGATGGCTTTTGGATAACAATTCCTCTGTTCCTTAAATTTTACTCAGCCATGTACTAAAATCTTTCTCTAACTGTAATATATACTACGAACGAACCTGGAGTCCCTGTCCATGTCTGTGGAATCACCTAATTGAACTCTGATGTCCTTTGTTCTCGATTCGTAATGTCTGGTACTTTATTTAGTTGATTTGCCATTTCTTAAGAATTCAGCGCAAAGGCAAAAGATCCTCGTGTAGTACCTGCAGAGTAATCCAGGTGGAAGTCAGTAACACAGGTTTGAGGCGTGTAATTGTGTACATTCGGTCAACGTTACCAACCTGTAGCTACAGTTGTACAACGGTTCAGCCTTCCACCTTTCAAAGTTCCGTGTGTGGTAACATTTTACTCTTTTACCTGAAAAGACCATTGCGAACGGTGGTGAAGTGACTATCCTCCGACATGTGTCTTCCACCCGTGGAAGGTTCATTGGCCAAAGAAGCTTCCACAGAAGAGCGGCACACCCTGACGTAATCCATCGGATGTTAGCAAAATCGCTAGAGTTGTTTAATGAAGGAAAACTGAGTAATAATTATCAAGACGATTGTTTACTGGCAAGACGAGAATTGGGAATCATCACACGACCAACTGACGCTGGTCAATCTATCTATCTAGAGATGACTTAGCTGCTTCAGCGTAGCCACACCAGTGGATGCAATTAAAGGAGGAACACTGCAGCAAGCCTTCAGGCTCATACTAGGCAAACCCATCTCAAACCCAACCCCACTAGCAAAAATATTTACCAAAAATGTTTTAAGTACGTACGTGTTAGCAATAAAGCTAATAGAATTCTTTGCTTTATATCAAGAAGCATAAATGTCAGAAGTCTTCTGGGTATTCTTCAACTTTATATATCGTTGGATAGGCCTCATTTGCATTATGCTACATAGTTCTGATCACCATAATAAATTAGCTTAAAAACGTACAAAGTTGATCCCATGTACCAGAGGACTGAGGGCACTGAATCTGCACTCTCTGAACTCTAAAAATGCGTAGAACTGGGTGGGATATGATTGAGATACATAAATGGAAAACATGGATAAATAAAGAGGATGTTAAAAACGTGCTAAAAAAATAACAGACAAGACTCGCAACAAAGGGTTCAAGATGAAAAATTTAGATTTATAGTTGATTTAATAAAGGAGTAGTTTGGTAATATAGTTGTGGCTATGTGGAACAATCTCCGAGTAGCTTCATTGAAGCTGAAGCCTTGTGTAGCTTTAAAAATAGGTTAAACAGGTAAATGAATGCGCGTTCGAGGGTGTGAGTTAGCCCTGCCTAGCTTGGGCCAGTAGCCTGCTGCAGTGCTACTTTTTTATGTTCTTATCTTGTTAAGTTAGTACAGGACAAGAGTACTGTTGTAGCATTTTAACATGAAAAGGAATTTGTCTCTCAGCAGGTTGCTGAAGACTATTAAGTCAATAAAATTGTAGGGAGAGTTTTCTTTCAGAATGGATCAACATATATCGTAGAATTTAAAATTCACAGAACACTTGCTGAAGACATATGTACGAAATAAAATAATACACTATTTATATATAAACGCATGTCAGAACTTTACAAAATATTTTTCACATTGTTACAAACTTTTGTGCATACATGTTTGAAAAATTTTGGAGGAATGGGAGCTTTTATGATTTACATTTAAGTCATAAGTTAGATGCCTAGTGCACAGTTTTGAGCCTGGTAGACAGTAAGTCATCTGTGGATCTCCGGTCTAGTTAGCCAAGATAACTAAGGCTTCTGCATATGCTGATAACAATAGTGGGCATAGGGATCAGTAACAAGTGGTATTCTGCAGGAATAAGTTACAGGCCCATTGTTGCTTATAATATATTTTAATGACCATGATTAGGGAATAATTAGTAATATGAGCATATTCGCTGATGACACGAAAATAGGCAGGGCAATTGATTCAGAGGAAGGTGTTACTGAACTTCAGGAGGATTTTGACAAACTCATACCGTGATCAGAAAAGTGGCAGATGCACTTCAGTGTAAATAAATGAAAAATCCTGAAGCTCGGGAATGTATTTAACACTAACATTTATAAACTAAATAATGGAGAACTTAGCCATACAGGATGCGAAAAGGACTTGGGGGTTATGGTAAGCAGGAACCTGAAACCAAAACAGCAATGCCTAACCGTACATAATAAGGCAAACAGATTATTGGGACTGATATCAAGGAGTATAAGCAACAGAAGTCCAGAGGTTATACTATAGCTCTACACATCAATAGTAAGGCCTCACTTAGATTATACAGCTCAATTCTGGTCTCCATACTACAAAACGGAAATAAATCAAAGAAGAATGACAAAATTTATCCATTGCATGAGAACTCGTCCATACGAAGACAGATTGAAATCACTTAACATACATTCTGTTGTAAGACGCAGAATGATGGAGACATGATTGAAGTGTATACGTGGAAGATGGGCATAAATAAGGTAGATATGAATAAGGTTTTGAGGATATCTCTTAAAGGGAGAACTCGAAATAATGGATTCAGATTTAACAAATTTAGATTTATAAAGGATACAGGAAAGTATTGCTTTGGAAATAAAGTAGTCGGTGAGTGTAACAGACTAGCTAGTGGGGCTTTGCTTTTCCACAGTTTTATTATCTTTATTCAATGTTACTTGATGACTGTTATTCATAAAATTCATGATTTCAAAGTCTAAATTAATATTTCCACAATCCATTTTTACCTTCCAAAATCCATTCCCCTAACTATTCCTTGATTAAAGCCCTAACAGCACCCTCCAATGAACTAGCCAGTTCATTTATGCCAGGAATGGCATATATGTCACTTTTGCCATGGAAGTGATCCCAGTTCACGATGGATGATACTGCATTATCTTTTACGGAGTTTGTCCAGCCAATAATTAATACCAATTGCTCTGACAGTCATTTCCAACACTCCTAGGCTTCTTCCAGAAGCTTCTAAGATCCTTGGAAGCGAAATATCTTTGACACACACACACACACACACACACACACACACACACACACACACACACACACACACACACACACACACACACACACACACACATACACACAATATATATATATATATATATAAATATATATATATATATATATATATATATATATATATATATATATATATATATATATATATATATATATATATATATATTAAAGGTAGTAGGCTGGTAGACAGCAACCACCCAGGGAGGTACTACCGTCCTGCCAAGTGAGTGTAAAACGAAAGCCTGTAATTGTTTTACATGATGGTAGGATTGCTGGTGTCTTTTGTCTGTCTCATAAATATGCAAGATTACAGGTACGTCTTGCTACTTCTACTTACACTTAGGTCACGCTACACATACATGTACACGTTTATTTATACACACTCATCTGAGTTTTCTTTGATTTTATCTTAATAGTTCTTGGTCTTATTACTTTTCCTTTTATATCCATGGGGAAGTGGAATAAGAATCTTTCCTCCGTAAGCCATGCGTGTTGTAAAAGTCAACTAAAATGCCGGGAACAATGGGCTAGTAACCCCTTTTCCTGTAAAGATTACTAAAAAGAATAAGAAGAAGAAAATTGTCAAAGTGGGAAGTCTGAATGTGCGTGGATGTTGTGCAAATGATAAGAAAGAGATGATTGTGGATGTTATGAATGAGAAGAAACTGGATGTCCTGGCTTTAAGTGAAACAAAGCTGAAGGGGGTGGGAGAGTTTCAATGGAGAGGAATAAATGGGATTAAGTCAGGGGTTTCAAATAGAGTTAGAGCTAAAGAAGGAGTAGCAATAATGTTGAAGGATAAGCTATGGCAGGAAAAGAGGGACTACAAATGTATAAATTCAAGGATTATGTGGAGTAAAATAAAGATTGGATGTGAAAAGTGGGTTATAGTAAGCGTTTATGCACCTGGAGAAGAGAGAAGTGTAGAGGAGAGAGAGAGATTTTGGGAAATGTTGAGTGAATGCGTGGGGAGTTTTGAATCAAGTGTGAGAGTAATGGTGGTTGGGGATTTCAATGCTAAAGTGGGTAAAAATGTTATGGAGGGAGTAGTAGGTAAATTTGGGGTGCCAGGGGTAAATGTAAATGGGGAGCCTTTAATTGAGCTATGTGTAGAAAGAAATTTGGTAATAAGTAATACATATTTTATGAAAAATAGGATAAATAAATATACAAGGTATGATGTAGCACGTAATGAAAGTAGTTTATTAGATTATGTATTGGTGGATAAAAGGTTGATGGGTAGGCTCCAGGATGTACATGTTTATAGAGGGGCAACTGATATATCGGATCATTATTTAGTTGTAGCTACAGTTAGAGTAAGAGGTAGATGGGAAAAGAGGAAGGTGGCAACAACAAGTAAGAGGGAGGTGAAAGTGTATAAACTAAGGGAGGAGGAAGTTCGGGCGAGATATAAGCGACTATTGGCAGAAAGGTGGGCTAGTGCAAAGATGAGTAGTGGGGGGGTTGAAGAGGGTTGGAATAGTTTTAAAAATGCAGTATTAGAATGTGGGGCAGAAGTTTGTGGTTATAGGAGGGTGGGGGCAGGAGGAAAGAGGAGTGATTGGTGGAATGATGAAGTAAAGGGTGTGATAAAAGAGAAAAAGGTAGCTTACGAGAGGTTTTTACAAAGCAGAAGTGTTATAAGAAGAGCAGAGTATATGGAGAGTAAAAGAAAGGTGAAGAGAGTGGTGAGAGAGTGCAAAGGGAGAGCAGATGAAAGAGTGGGAGAGGCACTGTCAAGAAATTTTAATGAAAATAAGAAAAAATTTTGGAGTGAGTTAAACAAGTTAAGAAAGCCTAGGGAAAGTATGGATTTGTCAGTTAAAAACAGAGTAGGGGAGTTAGTAGATGGGGAGAGGGAGGTATTAGGTAGATGGCGAGAATATTTTGAGGAACTTTTAAATGTTAAGGAAGAAAGGGAGGCGGTAATTTCATGCACTGGTCAGGGAGGTATACCATCTTTTAGGAGTGAAGAAGAGCAGAATGTAAGTGTGGTGGAGGTACGTGAGGCATTACGTAGAATGAAAGGGGGTAAAGCAGCTGGAACTGATGGGATCATGACAGAAATGTTAAAAGCAGGGGGGGATATAGTGTTGGAGTGGTTGGTACTTTTGTTTAATAAATGTATGAAAGAGGGGAAGGTACCTAGGGATTGGCGGAGAGCATGTATAGTCCCTTTATATAAAGGGAAGGGGGACAAAAGAGATTGTAAAAATTATAGAGGAATAAGTTTACTGAGTATACCAGGAAAAGTATACGGTAGGGTTATAATTGAAAGAATTAGAGGTAAGACAGAATGTAGAATTGCGGACGAGCAAGGAGGCTTCAGAGTGGGTAGGGGATGTGTAGATCAAGTGTTTACATTGAAGCATATATGTGAACAGTATTTAGATAAAGGTAGGGAAGTTTTTATTGCATTTATGGATTTAGAAAAGGCATATGATAGAGTGTATAGAGGAGCAATGTGGCAGATGTTGCAAGTATATGGAATAGGTGGTAAGTTACTAAATGCTGTAAAGAGCTTTTATGAGGATAGTGAGGCTCAGGTTAGGGTGTGTAGAAGAGAGGGAGAATACTTCCCGGTAAAAGTAGGTCTTAGACAGGGATGTGTAATGTCACCATGGTTGTTTAATATATTTATAGATGGGGTTGTAAAAGAAGTAAATGCTAGGGTGTTCGGGAGAGGGGTGGGATTAAATTATGGCGAATCAAATTCAAAATGGGAATTGACACAGTTACTTTTTGCTGATGATACTGTGCTTATGGGAGATTCTAAAGAAAAATTGCAAAGGTTAGTGGATGAGTTTGAGAATGTGTGTAAAGGTAGAAAGTTGAAAGTGAACATAGAAAAGAGTAAGGTGATGAGGGTATCAAATGATTTAGATAAAGAAAAATTGGATATCAAATTGGGAAGGAGGAGTATGGAAGAAGTGAATGTTTTCAGATACTTGGGAGTTGACGTGTCGGCGGATGGATTTATGAAGGATGAGGTTAATCATAGAATTGATGAGGGAAAAAAGGTGAGTGGTGCTTTGAGGTATATGTGGAGTCAAAAAACGTTATCTATGGAGGCAAAGAAGGGAATGTATGAAAGTATAGTAGTACCAACACTCTTATATGGATGTGAAGCTTGGGTGGTAAATGCAGCAGCGAGGAGACGGTTGGAGGCAGTGGAGATGTCCTGTCTAAGGGCAATGTGTGGTGTAAATATTATGCAGAAAATTCGGAGTGTGGAAATTAGGAGAAGGTGTGGAGTTAATAAAAGCATTAGTCAGAGGGCAGAAGAGGGGTTGTTGAGGTGGTTTGGTCATTTAGAGAGAATGGATCGAAGTAGAATGACATGGAAAGCATATAAATCTATAAGGGAAGGAAAGAGGGGTAGGGGTCGTCCTCGAAAGGGTTGGAAAGAGGGGGTAAAGGAGGTTTTGTGGGTGAGGGGCTTGGACTTCCAGCAAGCGTGCATGAGCGTGTTAGATAGGAGTGAATGGAGACGAAAGATACTTGGGACCTGACGATCTGTTGGAGTGTGAGCAGGGTAATATTTAGTGAAGGGATTCAGGGAAACCGGTTATTTTCATATAGTCGGACTTGAGTCCTGGAAATGGGAAGTACAATGCCTGCACTTTAAAGGAGGGGTTTGGGATATTGGCAGTTTGGAGGGATATGTTGTGTATCTCTATACGTATATGCTTCTAAACTGTTGTATTCTGAGCACCTCTGCAAAAGCAGTGATAATGTGTGAGTGTGGTGAAAGTGTTGAATGATGAAAGTATTTTCTTTTTGGGGATTTTCTTTCTTTTTTTTGGGTCACCCTGCCTCGGTGGGAGACGGCCGACTTGTTGAAAAAAAATATATATATATATATATAAATTACATTGAAGATATTAGATAATGTTGCATAGTTGTGAGTCAGGTGAGGAGGCGACGCTTCTCAGCAGTAATCAGTTTCCTGGAGCACAGGAAGACCCAGACTGCAAGTTACATCTTATTAAATGGACCACCAACAATGTTGTATACATCCAACTGGGATTTACCTAATACCCAACGCTATTATAATATATTATTACTGGCATTCCTGCAGTGAATAATAATAAGTGTATGATATTAAGTAAAATATATCTTGTGTTCAAGATCCACAATACACATATAATAATAATAATAATAATAATAATTATTATTATTATTATTATTATTATTATTATTATTATATAACAACAACAGTATTCATAGACCTTAATAATTATATGCAGTAAACAGCAACTCGTCACTGTCTGTCTTTCTATCTGTACATAACAGTAAGCAATTTGATACCAACATTCTTACCTAACACAGACAGGCAGCTCATCAGGTCTGCTTCATATTTTAATACACGACATCTCCAAGCAGTTTAATATATTAAGGCTGCTGCTATAGTTAAAATTTAGTTTGTTCGATTTGGGTCCAATAAATAAATTCGGTGGCCTGGGAACTTTTGTTATATATTCAGCTGTAAATTCTGACCCGAAGGTTGTTGTTGAGTATTGACGTGAAGTCTGTGTGTGTATATGTTATTCTTGCGTTACCGCTGGTTGAAGGACCTATCATTGTTTTAACCTTTTGTTTCACCCTTCTGTCATATTTGAAGAATTCGTCGTCGTAAGCTCCTCTCTTCTATGTGCGGGTTATTTGTGTATCGTTCCAGTCACGGTATTGTGCCTTTTAAATTTTGTCGACTTTTTATTTCAGATTCTTGTTTAGCTTTTCTAAATAATTTTCCTTTTTTTCTCTTTGTAATTATATTTATTTAGTATGATCTTCGAGATTATTAGTCATTTTACGTTTTTTTGCCTATAATCTCGACTATTTATGTTATCTATTCTCGGTATGTTGCGTACATGGTGTATTATCCTTTTTTTGATACTTATTATTTTTTAACACTGTAAATCTCTTCTACATTTACATTACCTTATTTGTGTTTATTAAGTTAATCCGGTTTATGTTACCGAGATGGTGGCGCAGCTGATCATAATTTACGACACTACCGTCGGGAATCATCGTAATTTTGGGGGGATGTAAAAGTTTGCATTTACCAGGAAAGGAATAACAACGTAGTCTTTATCTCCTTTTTTCTCACATACCTTCCTTGATGCGATAAGGTCACAATCCATGATTATATTCTTTATATTGTTACTACCAACTGACGGCATGACTTCTTGTGTTAGAAAGTTCTCCTCAGTCACGATGACAAGGTTGCTAGCTTCTTGGTCCCCTGAGAGATTATTCCAATTTATGTTAGGGCCATTAAAGTCACCAAATATTATTGCCTCTTTGTTACAACTTGATGCATTAATCGGGCTAGGGCATTGACTTAAGCCGGTAGGAAACTTGGACCTGCCTTAAATGGGCTAGTAGGCCTGCTGCAGTGTTCCTTCTTTCTTACGTTCTTATGTTAATAATAATAATAATAATAATAATAATAATAATGATAATGAATCTATTGTTACAAGTAGACATGGAAGTAAGACAGACCATATCTGTCTTTATTAGCATACTATATAGAAGGACCCTGGGTATGCAGAGCATTTAGGAACCACAGTGGTCGGCTTACACCAAGGTACCTACTTACTGCTAAGTGAACAGGGACAGCAGGTGTAAGGAAACATGCCCAACATTTCGAACCCGGACCCTCAGTGTGTGAGCTTAGAACGCTATCAGCCAAGCTCTAATTACGTGAACGATATACTACACCTAGAATAATTTTTTTGATTGACGTTGTCATGATTTTTGGTATTTACAATATTATATTTCTTCATCGTGATTACGAATTTCAATCACAAGAAGTTCCATGTTTTAAGGTCGCTCCATCTTTTTCCTTCTGAGCACAAAGCTTCAGAACACCCGTGACTTAACGTGATTGCTCATTTTTCCTCTCCCTTTTCCCCTTTCCTCTTTCCTTTTTTTTGTCTTTCTTCTGTCGCGTGTTTCTGTTCCTTCATTTTTTCATCACTTCCCCTTCCCCCCACCTCTGTGCACTTGCTCTCCTTCTGTGGGCACCTAGCTCCCTTGCAGTGCTCCCCTTTCTTTGTATTTGACTGGCTCCTCCTCCTTAATTCCCCACTACTACCACTACCACCACTACTACTACTACTACTACTACTACTACTACTACCACCACTACCTCTTCCTGCCTATATATAGCCGTCCTGCTCCACTTCTGGTTAGTGTGACTTTGTCAATGGTCCAAGTCGGACCGAAACGTCGTCGTAAGCTTCTCTCTTTTATGTGCGGGTTATTTGTGTATCGTTCCAGTCACGGTATTGTGCCTTTTTTCTTATTTACTCATTTATAATATTGCATTCAGTCAGAGCTGCGTCTGCTGTCAGTTCGTGGTCTGCGGCTTCTGTCAGATCATGGTCTGCGTCTGCTGTCAGGTCGTGAGCTGAGTCTCCTGTCAGTTCGTGGTTTGCGTCTGCTGTTAGTTCGTGGTCTGCGTCTTCTGTCAGATCGAGGTGTGGATTAAGCCAAAACTTACGAAGGAGCAATAATATCTGGATGCTCTGATGATGCTGATGCTGTGATGATGCTGATGCTGTGATGCTGATGCTGTGATGATGCTGATGCTGTGATGCTGATGCTGTGATGATGCTTATGCAGAAAACTCGTCCAGTTTTCGAATATATTACGAAGTTTAGCGTAAAAAACTTGCATTTCGTCCAGCTGGACGAGTCTATCAGATGGTGTAATTAGATTAATTTCCTGGTCTTACTGGTTCTCTGATTAGATGAGACTGTCTCTCTGCTCCCTCTGGCTGTCTGCTCCGTCTGACTGCTCCCTCTGGCTGTTCTCTTCTCCCTCCACCACACGATCAACCCTCCTTCTCCCCATTCATCCCCTCCTCACCTCTCCGCCTCTGTTAGCACTGTATAACATTCGTCACCATCTTGCGCTACCATCACCGCTCAAATGAAGTCATGACTTAAGAAATCGTAATGACACGATTGCAAATAAACCATACCCCCGGCCGGGATTGAACCCGCGGTCATAGAGTCTCAAAACTCCAGCCCGTCGCGCTAGCCACTAGACCAGCTAGCCACAATAAGATTCATCCAACTAGGTATATTTCTACACCATAGGAAAGTTAGCACAGGCACCTCTGTGACCACAAATGCAAGTTTTTACAGACGAATCTCCAGCTAGCGTGGCCGTGACGAACTCTAGCTCAAGTCCCTTCACTGCCGTCAACATGACTTAAGAAATCGTAATGACACGATTGCAAATAAACCATACCCCCGGCCGGGATTGAACCCGCGGTCATAGAGTCTCAAAACTCCAGCCCGTCGCGCTAGCCACTAGACCAGCTAGCCACAATAAGATTCATCCAACTAGGTATATTTCTACACCATAGGAAAGTTAGCACAGGCACCTCTGTGACCACAAATGCAAGTTTTTACAGACGAATCTCCAGCTAGCGTGGCCGTGACGAACTCTAGCTCAAGTCCCTTCACTGCCGTCAACATGACTTAAGAAATCGTAATGACACGATTGCAAATAAACCATACCCCCGGCCGGGATTGAACCCGCGGTCATAGAGTCTCAAAACTCCAGCCCGTCGCGCTAGCCACTAGACCAGCTAGCCACAATAAGATTCATCCAACTAGGTATATTTCTACACCATAGGAAAGTTAGCACAGGCACCTCTGTGACCACAAATGCAAGTTTTTACAGACGAATCTCCAGCTAGCGTGGCCGTGACGAACTCTAGCTCAAGTCCCTTCACTGCCGTCAACATGACTTAAGAAATCGTAATGACACGATTGCAAATAAACCATACCCCCGGCCGGGATTGAACCCGCGGTCATAGAGTCTCAAAACTCCAGCCCGTCGCGCTAGCCACTAGACCAGCTAGCCACAATAAGATTCATCCAACTAGGTATATTTCTAGGAGCGTCTTTGATATTTGTCAGCGTCCGTGATGTCAGTGAGTGTTCGTGTTGCTCGTGAATAACCGATTAATGCCCGTCACATCTGCGTGCTTCTGAATGCGTCCGTAATAATTTTTGTGTGCCTCTGCTATCTCTGAGTGTGAGTGTTCCTGTTATCTGTGAGTGTTCCTGTTATCTGAGTGTTCCTGTTATCTGTGAGTGTTCCTGTTATCTGTGAGTGTTTATGTTATGTGTGAGATTTTCTGTTATCTGTGAGTGTTCCCGCTATCTGTGAGTGTTCCTATTATCTACGAGTGTTCCTGTTATCTCGAGTGTTCATGTTATCTGTGAGCGTTCCTGTTATCTATCAGTATTCCTGTTATCTGTGAATGCTCGCGTTATCTTTACAGGTGGTGTTCCAATACTCTCTAGTGATGAAATCTCGACAAATATAATTCAGTTCTCCTATCTGTATATTTAATTAGATGTACGGCAGTCGGTGCGTGATGCGAGAAAAATATCCACCACATTGCATAACCCCAGTCCCCTGTACCTCAGGCACGCGATTGGAATAGTGCAGAGTGCGGCATGAGTTTGTAATGCAGTAAAATATTAGTATTCAAGAACTTAAGTGATTCAGAGGAGACATTCACAAGTCATCATATGGAGATTAATATCGGAATTTCTTTAGAACATAGCAAATTAGGGCACAGTCTAAACCTAATTTAAACCCCCTCTAATAAACTGTATCTTTGAAGCTAAATTTGCTTTAAAAATAGAATCTTAATAAAAAATAAGGTAAACTAATCAAATATATGAAATTAATATTACTTAACACTAAGTAATTATTATTGCCGAACGTTGTCGATATTAGTGGATTTGTGTATCAAAACCCAAAGAGTATTTCATTTAATGCGTACTTTATTTTCTGGTTACATGTGTGCTCATGAATGAATAATGCAGCGAGGGTGTGCCAGCAGTCGACACCAGGCCCGCTTTATTAAAACACTCTAACAAAATGATTTCATAATATATTTTTCTACATTACCCTAAATTATGTGTGATGTATTGTTCTCTTCGTACTGCCGTAAATATTATGGAATTGTATATTTCAAGTGATATCACATCACACATACACACACACACACACACATACACACACACACACACATACACACACACACACTACACACACTACACACACACACACATACACATACATAAACACATACACACATACACACTACACACACACACACACACACACACATACACACACACACACACACATACACACACCCACACACACATACACACACACACATACACACACACACACACACATACACACACACACATACACACTACACACACACACACATACACACTACACACACACACACATACACACTACACACACACACACACACACACACACACATACACACACACATACACACTACACACACACACACGCTACACACACACACACACACATACACACATACACACTACACACACACATACACACACACACATAACAGGGATAACAGGGAAGGCACTACAATGGATCAGGGAATACTTGTCAGGAAGACAGCAGCGAGTCATGGTACGTGGCGAGGTGTCAGAGTGGGCACCTGTGACCAGCGGGGTCCCGCAGGGGTCAGTCCTAGGACCAGTGCTGTTTCTGGTATTTGTGAACGACATGACGGAAGGAATAGACTCTGAGGTGTCCCTGTTTGCAGATGACGTGAAGTTGATGAGAAGAATTCACTCGATCGAAGACCAGGCAGAACTACAAAGGGATCTGGACAGGCTGCAGACCTGGTCCAGCAATTGGCTCCTGGAGTTCAATCCCACCAAGTGCAAAGTCATGAAGATTGGGGAAGGGCAAAGAAGGCCGCAGACGGAGTACAGTCTAGGGGGTCAGAGATTACAAACCTCACTCAAGGAAAAAGATCTTGGGGTGAGTATAACACCAGGCACATCTCCTGAAGCGCACATCAACCAAATAACTGCTGCTGCATATGGGCGCCTAGCAAACCTCAGAACAGCATTCCGACATCTTAATAAGGAATCATTCAGGACCCTGTACACCGTGTACGTTAGGCCCATATTGGAGTATGCGGCACCAGTTTGGAACCCACACCTAGCCAAGCACGTGAAGAAACTAGAGAAAGTGCAAAGGTTTGCAACAAGACTAGTCCCAGAGCTAAGAGGTATGTCCTACGAGGAGAGGTTAAGGGAAATCAACCTGACGACACTGGAGGACAGGAGAGATAGGGGGGACATGATAACGACATACAAAATACTGAGAAGAATTGACAAGGTGGACAAAGACAGGATGTTCCAGAGATTGGACACAGTAACAAGGGGACACAGTTGGAAGCTGAAGACACAGATGAATCACAGGGATGTTAGGAAGTATTTCTTCAGCCACAGAGTAGTCAGTAAGTGGAATAGTTTGGGAAGCGATGTAGTGGAGACAGGATCCATACATAGCTTTAAGCAGAGGTATGATAAAGCTCACGGCTCAGGGAGAGTGACCTAGTAGCGATCAGTGAAGAGGCGGGGCCAGGAGCTCGGACTCGACCCCCGCAACCTCAACTAGGTGAGTACACATACACACTACATACACACGCACATACACACACACATACACACTACGCACACACGCACACATACACACACACATACACACACACATACACATACATACAGACTACATACACACACACACACACGCACACACACACATACACATAGACTACATACACACACACACATACATACACACACACACTACATACACACACACACACACACATACACATACAGACTATATACACACACACATATACATACATACACACACACACACACACTCACATACACACTACACACACACACACACACATACACACTACATACACACACACACACACACATACTTACACACTTGAGATAAATAGGCTGAAGCGGGTTACAGGGGCAGTGACCAGAGAAGACACAGCATATGAAGCTGCGAGGCCGAACAGGAAGGAAGGAATTATGAATTATGCTAAGGTCACATCAGTCTGCCAAGGAGGACCAAGGAGTGAAAGGGAAGATCAGCTGGTTGCAGATGGAGAGGGTGATAGGTCGAATGCTGAGGCACAACAAGGCTATCAAGAGCCACTGGAAAAATCAAGGGAGAAACTGACCACATACAGGCAGGATCCAGAGTCACAGAGGGTGAGGCAATGGGAGGAAGAAAGGGCAAAATCAGTGTTTATCCATGGGCTTCAGGAGAGAGAGAGGAAAGGACACACACTGAAAGGCAGCAGGAAGAAAGAAAGGAGATTGAGAAAATCATCACGGAAATAGGTGAAGAGATGGACGAGATTGTAAATTTTCAGAGAATAGGGGGGTACTCGAAGGGGAGAAACCGACCAATCAAGCTGATTCTCAGGACGGAAACAGTGCGGAACAGGATCCTCCAAGAGAAACCACGATTGAAATACTCGGAAGAGTACAAGAGGGTGTTCCTAGACAGACACAGAACAAAATCAGAACGACAGCAGCTGAGGGAGAGGACAAAAAAGCGAAAGGAGCTAGGAAAAGAGACAAGGAGGGAACCAGCAGAGGTCAGTCAGAGCAGAACAGAACAGCAAGGGCAAGCACACACACAACTACTCTCAGAACCATACAACCTATCACACCATCCCAACACACACTACAATCCATACCCACAGCCTCCACCCAACACCGAGCTATAGAATCCCACAGTATGCCACCAGGTCTCCCACCCTCACAGGCCCCCCAAACCACAGTGTTGGAAAGGAAACTGAAGGTATGGTACACAAACGCTGATGGAATAACAAATAAGTGGGAGGAGTGGCATGAAAGAGTCAAAGAAGCATCACCGGACATCATAGCTCTCACAGAAACCAAGCTTACAGGTATGACAACAGATGCCATCTTTCCAACGGGATACCAAATCCTGAGGAAAGACAGAGGGAACAGGGGGGGTGGAGGAGTGGCGTTGCTGATCAAAAATCGCTGGAATTTTGATGAGCTGGAGAGAGGAGACAGCGGAGAAGAAAGTGATTACATAGTGGTAACACTTCACTCTGGAGGTCCCAAGGTGGTAATAGCAGTGATGTATAACCCACCACAGAACAGCAGGAGGCCAAGGCAAGAGTACGACGAGAGCAATAGAGCGATGGTTGACACACTGGCTAGAGTGGCCAGAAGAGCTCATGCATGCAGGGCAAAGCTCCTGATCATGGGTGACTTTAACCACAAGGAGATCGATTGGGAGAACTTGGACCCACATTTGGGCCAAGATACATGGAGGACTAAGATGATGGAGGTGGTACTGGAAAACTTCATGTGCCAACACATAAGGGACACTACAAGAGAGAGAGGAGAGGATGAACCAGCAAGGCTGGACTTAGTATTCACCTTGAGTAGTGCAGATATCGAGGACATCACATATGAAAGACCCCTTGGGGCCAGTGACCATGTGGTTTTAAGCTTCGAATACACAGTAGAGCTACAAGTGGAGGGAGAAGCAGGAAGGCCAGGACGAATGAAGCCAAACTACAAGAAAGGGGACTACACA
Organism: Cherax quadricarinatus; assembly: GCF_038502225.1. Classification (NCBI taxonomy): domain Eukaryota; kingdom Metazoa; phylum Arthropoda; class Malacostraca; order Decapoda; family Parastacidae; genus Cherax; species Cherax quadricarinatus. The sequence goes on from NC_091318.1 coordinate 37,555,336, forward strand.
GGAATGAGGAACTACCTGAACTGGGTTCAGTGGGACAGAGAACTGGCAGGGAAGCCAGTTAATGAGATGATGGAATATGTAGCAACAAAATGCAAGGAGGCTGAGGAGAGGTTTGTACCCAAGGGTAACAGGATTAATGAAAAAGCCAGGATGAGCCCATGGTTTACCCAAACGTGCTGGGAGGCAATAACCAAGTGTGCTAGGGAATGGAAGAAATATAGAAGGCAAAGGATCCAGGAGAATAAGGAGAACAGTCGTAGAGCCAGAAACGAATATGCACAGATAAGAAGGGAGGCCCAAAGACAATATGAAAATGACATAGCAGCGAAAGCCAAATCTGACCCGAAACTGTTGTACAGCCACATCAGGAGGAAAACAACAGTCAAGGACCAGGTAATCAGGCTAAGGAAGGAGGAGAGACAACAAGAAATGACCGTGAAGTATGTGAAGAACTCAACAAGAGATTCAAAGAAGTGTTCACAGAGGAGACAGAAGGGACTCCAGAAAGACGGAGAGGTGGGGCTCACCACCAAGTGCTGGACACAGTGCACACAACCGAGGAAGAAGTGAAGAGGCTTCTGAGTGAGCTAGATACCTCAAAGGCAATGGGGCCAGATAACATCTCCCCATGGGTATTGAGAGAGGGAGCAGAGGCGCTATGTGTACCCCTAACAACAATATTCAATACATCTATCGAAACAGGGAGATTGCCTGAGGCATGGAAGACAGCAAATGTAGTCCCAATCTTTAAAAAAGGAGACAGACATGAAGCATTAAACTACAGACCAGTGTCACTGACATGTATAGTATGCAAAATCATGGAGAAGATTATCAGGAGAAGAGTGGTGGAACACCTAGAAAGGAATGATCTCATCAACAGCAGCCAACATGGTTTCAGGGACGGGAAATCCTGTGTCACAAACCTACTGGAGTTCTATGACATGGTGACAGCAGTAAGACAAGAGAGAGAGGGGTGGGTGGATTGCATTTTCTTGGACTGCAAGAAGGCGTTTGACACAGTTCCACACAAGAGATTGGTGCAAAAACTGGAGGACCAAGCAGGGATAACAGGGAAGGCACTTCAATGGATCAGGGAATACTTGTCAGGAAGACAGCAGCGAGTCATGGTACGTGGCGAGGTGTCAGAGTGGGCACCTGTGACCAGCGGGGTCCCGCAGGGGTCAGTCCTAGGACCAGTGCTGTTTCTGGTATTTGTGAACGACATGACGGAAGGAATAGACTCTGAGGTGCCCCTGTTTGCAGATGACGTGAAGTTGATGAGAAGAATTCACTCGATCGAAGACCAGGCAGAACTACAAAGGGATCTGGACAGGCTGCAGACCTGGTCCAGCAATTGGCTCCTGGAGTTCAATCCCACCAAGTGCAAAGTCATGAAGATTGGGGAAGGGCAAAGAAGGCCGCAGACGGAGTACAGTCTAGGGGGTCAGAGACTACAAACCTCACTCAAGGAAAAAGATCTTGGGGTGAGTATAACACCAGGCACATCTCCTGAAGCACACATCAATCAAATAACTGCTGCAGCATATGGGCGCCTAGCAAACCTCAGAACAGCATTCCGACATCTTAATAAGGAATCATTCAGGACCCTGTACACCGTGTATGTTAGGCCCATATTGGAGTATGCGGCACCAGTTTGAAACCCACAGCTACCCAAGCACGTGAAGAAACTAGAGAAAGTGCAAAGGTTTGCAACAAGACTAGTCCCAGAGCTAAGAGGTATGTCCTACGAGGAGAGGTTAAGGGAAATCAACCTGACGACACTGGAGGACAGGAGAGATAGGGGGGACATGATAACGACATACAAAATACTGAGAGGAATTGACAAGGTGGACAAAGACAGGATGTTCCAGAGATTGGACACAGTAACAAGGGGACACAGTTGGAAGCTGAAGACACAGATGAATCACAGGGATGTTAGGAAGTATTTCTTCAGCCACAGAGTAGTCAGTAAGTGGAATAGTTTGGGAAGCGATGTAGTGGAGGCAGGATCCATACATAGCTTTAAGCAGAGGTATGATAAAGCTCACGGCTCAGGGAGAGTGACCTAGTAGCGATCAGTGAAGAGGCTGGGCCAGGAGCTCGGACTCGACCCCCGCAACCTCAACTAGGTGAGTACAACCTCAACTAGGTGAGTACACTACATACACACACACACATACATACACACACACACACACACACATACACACACAGGAGCTAAGACTCGACCCCTGCAACCACAAGTAGGTGAGTACACATACACACACACACACACTACATACACACACACACACACACACACGCACACACACACACACACACACACACACACACACACAGGAGAGAGAGGAAAAGACACACACTGAAAGGCAGCAGGAAGAAAGAAAGGAGATTGAGAAAATCATCACGGAAATAGGTGAAGAGATGGACGAGATTGTAAATTTTCAGAGAATAGGGGGGTACTCGAAGGGGAGAAACCGACCCATCAAGCTGATTCTCAGGACGGAAACAGTGCGGAACAGGATCCTCCAAGAGAAACCACGATTGAAATATTCGGAAGAGTACAAGAGAGTGTTCCTAGACAGAGACAGAACAAAATCAGAACGACAGCAGCTGAGGGAGAGGACAAAAAGGCGAAAGGAGCTAGGAAAAGAGACAAGGATGGAACCAGCAGAGGTCAGTCAGAGCAGAACAGAACAGCAAGGGCAAGCACACACACAACTATTCTCAGAACCATACAACCTATCACACCATCCCAACACACACTACAATCCATACCCACAGCCTCCACCCAACACCGAGCTATAGAATCCCACAGTATGCCACCAGGTCTCCCACCCTCACAGGCCCCCCAAACCACAGTGTTGGAAAGGAAACTGAAGGTATGGTACACAAATGCTGATGGAATAACAAATAAGTGGGAGGAGTGGCATGAAAGAGTCAGAGAAGCATCACCGGACATCATAGCTCTCACAGAAACCAAGCTTACAGGTATGATAACAGATGGAATCTTTCCAACGGGATACCAAATCTTGAGGAAAGACAGAGGGAACAGGGGGGGTGGAGGAGTGGCATTGCTGATCAAAAATCGCTGGAATTTTGATGAGCTGGAGAGAGGAGACAGCACCTCTCCTCTGCCTCCTTGCCTGTGTGTGTGTGTTTTTCTCTGTTTGTGCTTGCTTATACCTTTCTCTTCCTCCCTGCTGCCCAGGCAAGTACTAGATGGACATGTATGTTATTAGAATAAACTATGGTGTGGCCCATATTTTCCGAAGAATTATATCACCAGGTGCTGGTGATCCTGCCAATGATGCCAAGCCTAACTTAGTCAAACTTGGGGCTTAATCTTACTTTGCACTTTTGCTGTCTGCCTCTCTCCTACTGCAATAGCTTTGATATGAAAGTGTACATAAAGGGATACCTGTGCTTTGGGTGTGTATTAAAAGTTATACTTTCAAAGTTCTTGCTACGCAACAGTAGGAAGTCAAAGAATAATCTTCAAACTGCTCTATCCGCCACACATAGACAAGTTTCCAGCAGCGTAAGTCTGGTGAAGTCTGGTGAAACCTTCCCTGTTTCCACAGGTAATTATGTTTATCAAATTAATGATGACTAATATGTACTCACAGCTGCTGAAGTTAAGATCGATAAAAAGTTTGAACACAGGGTTGTCATACAGGGCAGCTTGAAGATCTTGATCAAGTTAACCTGTTTAACAAGGGATGAATCTGATTGGAATGCTCCTTTTACCTCGTTACGTTTGTCTGTGATTTCACCTTCCCATTTTTTTCTAGAATTATATTAACTTTTGAAATAGTGTCTGTGTGTGTGTGTGTGTGTGTGTGTGTTTGTACTCACCTACCTGGATACCTGGAGGTTATTCCGGGGATCAACACCCCCGCGGCCCGGTCCATGACCAGGCCTCCCGATGGATCAGGGCCTGATCAACTAGGCTGTTACTGCTGGCCGCACGCAGTCCAATGTACGAGCCACAGCCCGGCTGATCCGGCACTGACTTTAGGTATCTGTCCAGCTCTCTCTTGAAGGTAGCCAGGGGCTTATTGGCAATTCCTCTAATGCTTGATGGGAGGCTGTTGAACAGTCTTGGGCCCCGGACACTTATGGTGTTTTCCCTTAGTGTACCAATGGCGCCCCTACTTTTTATTGGGGGCATTTTGCATCGCCTGCCCAGTCTTTTACTTTCGTAGGGAGTGATTTCTGTGTGCAGATTTGGGACCATTCCTTCCAAGATTTTCCAAGTGTAGATTATGATATATCTCTCCCTCTTGCCTTCCAACGAGTACAAGTAAAGTGCTTCCAAGCGTTCTCAGTAGTTAAGGTGCTTGAAAGAACTTATACGTGCAGTAAAGGATCTCTGTACACTCTCTAGATCTGCGATTTCACCTGCTTTGAATGGAGATGTTAACGCACAGCAGTGTTCCAGCCTAGAGAGAACAAGTGATTTGAAAAGGATCATCATGGGCTTGGCATCTCTCGTTTTGAAAGTTCTCATTATCCATCCTATCATTTTCTTTGCACGTGCGATCGTGGCACTGCTGTGATCCTTGAAAGTGAGATCCTCAGACATTACTACTCCCAGGTCCCTTACATTATTTTTCCACTCTATTGTATGGCCGGAGTCAGTAGAATACTCTGTTCTAGTTATTATCTCCTCCAGTTTTCCATAACGGAGTAGTTGGAATTTGTCCTCATTGAACATCATATTGTTTACCGTTGCCCACTGGAAAACTTTGTTTATATCTTCTTGGAGGTTAACCGCGTCCTCAGCAGATGACAGCCTCATGCAGATCCTAGTATCATCCGCAAAGGATGATACGGTGCTGTGGTGTATATCTCTATGTCTGATATGAGGATAAGGAATAAGATGGGGGCGAGTACTGTGCCTTGTGGAACAGAGCTGGCTGGATGGCGAAGCGTCTACGATGGGGATGCCCGGGTGTTGTGCATGTGTCTTAATTTCATCTTGTCGGTATTATATACAATTCCTGTACTACTGCTGCTACTACTACTACTACCACCACCTCTTCCTGCCTATATATAGCCGTTCTGCTCCTCCTCTGGTTAGTGTGACTTTGTCAATGGTCCAAGTCGGACCGAAACGTCGTCGTAAGCTTCTCTCTTTTATGTGCGGGTTATTTGTGTATAATACAGGTATGTTTCAATATCCAGTGTACAGTTATCATATTAGTTGACATTCTTCACTATAGTAAAATTGTGTTATTATTTATATATTGTCATAAAGTGTAATAGTTGTTAGTATTTTAAAAGTTCTTTGAATAGTTTTAAGATGTTGTGGAGTTTAGTGTTTGTGTTATTTTTTTTGCACTGTGGAAAGGAAGGGAAGTATGGAAGTCATTACGATGGAATCATAACCACATGTAATAGCATGCGTGTACAATATATATAGCAGTTAATATTTGTATTAATTCTTTAGTAAATTTCATGATAAGTATAATTAAAATTTTCATGCATATTGTAATATATTTGAATGATAAAAAGCATATTTTTTTTTTGTAATCTTGTATTTAGTAAAAGGATAAAAAAAACATAGGATGAGGGATATTTTGTGTCAGCTCATAGATAAACGTGTATGTGTATTGCGAATATGTAAATTCATTTTTTCTTTGGAGGACCTGCTAAGGCTTCTTTTATTTATTAATGCATTGCAATGTTTTAAACTAAAAATGATAAGGTATGGAGTATATAAAACTGTTAAAGTACATGTTCATCATTGTGGTTTAGCGCAACTTTTTGAGTATAATAATAACAATAACGTGTCATTACGATTTCTTGAGTCATGTTGACGGCAGTGAAGGGACTTGAGCTAGAGTTCGTCACGGCCACGCTAGCTGGAGATTCGTCTGTAAAAACTTGCATTTGTGGTCACAGAGGTGCCTGTGCTAACCTTCCTATGGTGTAGAAATATACCTAGTTGGATGAATCTTATTGTGGCTAGCTGGTCTAGTGGCTAACGCGACGGGCTAGAGTTTTGAGACTCTATGACCGCGGGTTCAATCCCGGCCGGGGGTATGGCTTATAACAATAACGTAAATGTTGGGGGGGAAGAGTGAGTCACTAGTATTGTAAGCTGCTTTGTGTCATTTTACATTATGAAAAAAAAAAAACAGTGATGGAAGCACTGTGTATTTTGCAGTAGTGTGTTAGTTATGTAGTTAGGTGTTTATCAGAATCATTATGAATAGTGTTACTTAGTGGACCGGAACAGAGCCACTGATAATGCCTCTTTTTATATATATTTATATCATATTTATATACGCAACTATGTATATTGTATGAACTGTTTTAAATAAAATATAAAAAAATATATATATTTGGGACATGGGGCATCCCTGTCTAATGCCTCTACCCATTGCAATTTCCCTCCCCATACACCCATTAATCTGTATCCTCATTTTCGCCCCCTTGTCCAACGTATTTACCCACTCGACTATTTCCTCCCCAAAACCCTGTCTCCTAAGTATAACCTGCAAAGCTCCCCTTTCCACTATCATATGCTCCCTGCCAATCTAGAGCCAACAAAGCCGCCCCTCCACCCCAACCTTTAGCTTCCACAAAACTTCGCAGTATCCCATGTCCTTCAGTCATCGACCTTCCCGGCAACCCAAACTGAGATTTTGACACCACCCTTCCCACAACACATTTGAACCTATTACCTAAAATTTTTGCAAAAACCTTAATCTGCACACATCAGCGATATGGCTCGGTACTCTCGAAGGGTGGGCTGCCCCTTGCCCTTCGGGACCAACACTACAACTGCTGTTACCTGCTTCTCACCCAACTTACCCTCCTTCTTCATACGATTAAATAGCCTAACTATAAATCCCCTTATTAACGTCCAATGTTGTAAATAAAATTCTACCGGGAGACCGTCAATACCCGGAGCTTTCCCCTTCCTCATTCCCCTTAACGCATTCTCTATTTCCTCTGCCATAATAGTTCTGCCTAAAGCCTTTCTATCACTATTTCCTAATTTACACGTCACATACGTACACACCTTGTCTAACGCCACGTCGCCCCCCCCCCCATTTTTCCAATAGTTCTCGTACCAAGCCTCCACATACGCACACATCCCCTTCGTGGTTCGCATCTCCTGCCCTGCTCTATAATTCCCAATCATCTCCGTTACCTAGATCTAAACTTGGAATAGCCGTCACCGCCTGTCTTTGCTTTTGATGCCACAAAATACACGCTGACGGCTTGTCGCCCCAAAGCACTTCTTCCACCCCTGCCTGCACCCTTACAGCTTGAAACCTTTCATTTTGCAACACCCTCAACCTCCCCTTTATTTCAGCTATTTCATCCATAGGAAAATTATTCCCAACCACCCCCGCCCATAGCAACCTCTTAAACTATCCTCTAAATAGTTAGCCAGTCCATATTTTAAATTATTAATACGTTTTCCTTCTCTCACATAAAACTTTCTAATCCTTTCCTTTGAAACACAATCCCACCATGTCACAATGTCATCCACTCCCTGTTCTTCCACACTAAGCTCCCTCCATAGGACTGAAAACCCCTCCAACCCCTCCTCATCACCTAACACACTTATATTTAATTTCCATTAACTTCTATATATGTCCTCGAGCGTCCCCCACCCAACCTCCACCACCACTGCCCTATGATCTGACATTGTAGCCTCAACAGTACTGAAAGATTTCACATCCACTCCCTGAGAAAGGTACACTATCTAGTCTTGCAGCATATCCACTCCCAACGAACGTATATTCAGTCTCCCACATCGCCCCCCCCAAAGGCATCACATAACCTAACATTCCTTAATAAATCCCTAAGAGCCACAGACATATATCCAGCCCCTTTTGGGTCCACATCAGCCACCCTGATTACACTATTCCAGTCCCCACCAACTATTGCCACCTCTGGCAGTGCACTTAAGAAAAACACAAGATCCTCACACACAAGATCATTCTTTACCTGTATGTTATTTTCTGCCGGCGCATACACACTCACAAAAGACACACGCTTACCCATCCACCACCCATCCACACGCAACACCCTCCCTCCCCCTCCTCCCTCGCTTCTCTGCTAAACAAACGGGCTCGTCTCCCTTATTAAAATTCCCACACCACCTTTTAGACGGGGAGATGGCAGGATAACTACTCGAAATCCTGCCACCTCCAACACCCTACCCTCTTTAAAATTGTGCTCCTGCAGGAACACAACATCCACTCTAGATTTATTCAGGAAATTACGAAACCAATCTCTCTTCATAACCCATTAACATTTACAGACATACACCTAAGGCCCATTATTATTATTATAATCAAAAAGAAGCGCTAAGCCACAAGGGCTATACAGCGCCTAAGGCCTATTAAAGTTTCCACCCCTGCTTCCTCTCATCACTCTTTACAACTCCAGAGCTTGAATTTAAATTTGACACCTTCCGGTGCCTCCTATCATGTCTACCACCACCTACACCACTACCTTCACACTTCACCTCAGTCTGTTTCCCAGGCCTTTGTGCAGGCGTTAGGACGTCTTCAGAATCTGATGTAGCCGCCCTCTTTCTCGTGACAGTCATGTTACAAATGTCTTGGTCAGATGTTGCCTCTCAATGAACCTCACCTGAGAATGATTTAATGATTCAACAGACGAATCCAAACCACCATCACGTCCCAAAATATCATGTCTCCGGCTTTCTGGCAGCGACGACTCTCCGATGACACCACGCTCAGATGTAACGTCCCTCTCAGGCGGTGACAAAGTCTTCAACACCTCAACCAATTCCTCCTCAATCTCAAGAACCTTCTGTAATTGCTGCTCCTCCTTATCCACAGGAGACGACACCTGATCAGGCAGCTGCGGGCGGGACTCCAACTCACCGCCAGTCCTGTGTGCCAGATCCACTATCTCGCTCCACAAAACACCACGCCCTCCGTTCGATGTTTGTTCCTCACCTGCCACCTTTGAAGCAGGGGCTGCGACGTCCACCACAGGTACAGGCACACGTCTTCGCTTGTCACAGGTCGTCGCTATGTGATCATACTCACCAAATAGGCGGCACGTACGTCGTTGCCCTGGGTACATTACCATTACCTGCGTCCTGAAATCTTGTAGATACACATAGGACGGTATTGGGTGCCTCAAAGTCATTTCGAGGTTGAAAGAACCCTCTGGAAAACCAGTATAGGTGCCTGCCGCCCACGTACCATGTTGAGCATAATGCACCGTCCCATACGTCTCGAAAACTTTCCTAATATCCGCCTCGTCCTCCTCAAAGGGAACGTTGCGTAACTTGATCCACGTATAATGCCGTGAAACATCTATCATTCTTACACTGATAGCTGGTGTGACGTTAAGACTTACGTCCTGAAACCTGGTGACTAACGATTCATAAACCGTTGCCGATAGCAGTTTGACGAAAATTCTTTGGCCTCCATTTAATGCTACTCCATACAAGTCACTATCTTGTATGCCATATGTCTCCCGGATGATTTTTGTCAATAAGACTTGCGCAGAACTAGGCGTTACCGTTCCTCTAAGTAGCTCAATGCCTACAGTATTTATCCGGCGTCTCAGACTAACCGCCATCTTGACAATCACAGTGCACCTATATTGTTAGCAGAGGCGTGACAGCACCACTTCACACCACTGCAGCCAGGTAACTGACAAAGGAGCTTGCCTTCAAACAGCAGAGGGGTGCAGATCACAACCGCACTCTACCGTGGTCAGGCAGCGAATGAATTAGGTGAATTAGGCGAGTACATACAGTTTGGAACCCTCACCTAGCCAAGCACGTAAGGAAATTAGAGAAAGTGCTAAGTTTTGCAACGAGACTAGTCCCGGAGCTAAGGGGTATGTCCTATGAGGGGAGGTTAAAGGAAATTGACCTGACGACACTGGAAGACAGGAGAGATAGGGGGGATATAATAACGGCATATAAAATACTGAGAGGAATCGACAAGATGGACAGAGACAGGATATTCCAGAGGTGGGACACAGCAACAAAAGTTCAAAGTTGGAAGTTGAAGACTCAGATGAGTCACAGGGAGGTTAGGAAGTATTTCCTCAGTGACAGAGTTGTCAGGAAGTGTAATAGTCTGGAAAGTGATGTAGTGGAGATAAGATCCATACATAGCTTTAAGAAGAGGTATGATAAAGCTCATGGAGCAGGGAGAGTGACGCAGTAGCTACCTGTTAAGAGGCGGGGCCAGGAACTTGAATCGATCCTTACAACCACAACTAGGTGAGCATACACACGCATACACACACATACACACAAACATACACACAAACACACACATACACACACACACACACACACACACACACACACACACACACACACACACACACACACACACACACACACACACACACACACACACACACACTGTTATGCAGGTTAATGAAATGTTGAAAAAATATCTGTATTTAAAACACTCCATTAAAATAATGTCAGTGAATATAGACTGAACATTAAACGGTCGCGTATTAGACCTGAACTGGTGGACAGGAGAACTAGAGAGAGGAGAGGTGTGCGAGTCGGTACCGATAAAGCAGCGATGGAGAAGGCTGGTGTTTGGTGTTGGTTTAAGTATAGGGTTGGTGTGAGGGAAAAGTTCAACAGATAGGAGTAGCAAGCGAGTATATGGTGACGATAGTTTGATTGCCCGTCTGCTTGATAAGGTAGGGTCAGTGTCTAGCTCCCGCTATCCTTTCCCCCTTTTTCCACCCGGAAAGGTGACGTGTGGGGCTCCTACCAAATGGTAATCACTTGACTCACAGCTCCCAACACAACGGTAAGTAAAAGCCTCTGCTCCTGTTTTTAATGGATATATTGGTTAAAAGCTTCACTTTTAACCAATTTTAAGACGTAGTTCATTCTGCCTTGATTTCCACGTGCTTTTAGATAATCACCATGTTTTTTTAAATACTTTACTTATCATGGAGAATGATTTCTTAGGCAGTGGGTAACCTTTGTCTCTTTCTAGCTTGGAATGTCAGCTTGGGTCATCTGGCAACCAAAGAAACAGTGTTGAAGGAGACGAACTTTACCTAAGTTCTGGGACGTCACTATTTTATCTGCATACCTAAGTGTAGCCAACCCCAGGTAACTACCCCTCATCTTTGCAGTGGTGAAGAACCTGCGTTCCTATCATCTTGACGGACTATTCAAGGCTAGAGACTGTGAAGAACTAGTCGTTGGGTCGTCACTCAACATCTGTGACCCCACCCATCATCAGCAACGGCTACAATTTCTACAATACGCGGTGTCAACAACATCAACCAGACACCCCAGTCTAACTGTACATATTAACGTTTAATTCAGATATTTTTATATTTCATTTTCCATTTCTCTTTCAAGTAGGATAAAAATTCATATTTAATTGTTTTATATTTTCATTTCTAAATAATAGTGTTTATATTTGACTGTTATCATTCTCTTTTTATTCATTAATATTCCTGAGGAGGAGCCAACCTTGGTAATACTTACTGAAGTTGTTACAGGGCTGAGTAAACCTTCACAGTTGGTATTTTGGGTAATGTTTTAGGCCATAAGTTGTTTTACTGATTTTGTTTGTACTCTCACAATATTACCTTTAAGACCTTGTAATGTGGAGGGACCTGTTTAAACTTTGGAGAGTACAGATAAATTTTTTTTTCTACTGGCGATAAAGCCGGCAGAAGGGGGGGGGGTCATGAAACCCCACTGTTTACAATAGTTTTAGTTTTAAATAACTAGCATCAGTGTACTAGTGAGCTATTTTGTAATACGTACAGGGTAGGTTATGTATTGTATAATTAAGGTTACTACTAATAGATTTATATTTTTTTATAGCTTAGCGCTTTTTTTTATTATAATAATATATTTTTTTATAAGGATGAATTTAACTATCCTTTCTGATAAAAATATTTTCCAGCTGTAGACCTTTTGGTGAATTTACCTGTCTAATACTGGATGGTGTATTCTATTTTAATATTTTAAATGGCCCTAGACTAGGCTTTTACCCCCCTAGGCACCAGCAAATATTTACATAACACAATAAATGTGTTACATGGGCGTCCATCGTAAAGAATTATTTAATTTAGTGATAATTAAAAATTTGAAGCCTGTAGTCAATATTTAAAGGAAAGATTTAGTATAAAATATTAACAGAAACAATTTACTTTTTTCAGGTGTAATTAACAAATATTTTTCTGCCTGATTTTTATGTGTGCGAATTTAGTGATTTAGGGAGTTGTTTAATAATATTTCTCTGTGAACTTAATAATAATTTAGTATTTGCTTTTGGTTTTATCATTTTATGTAAGTAATTTATGCTGTGAAAAACAAGAGATTTGTGTTATTATTTTTCAAGATGTCTGTAAACAGTAGAGATTCTAGTGGTGACGGGGGTGTGGGAGGAGATCCTGTCTCAATACTCACTACTAATAATGAGAGTAATGAAGCAGAAAGTTTTAGGTTGACATTAGCCGTGATTATGGTAGAAAAGTTCTGAGAAAGATTAAGTCGTACAAAGATCCAAGAAGAAATAATTAGAAATCCTTAGGACTGAGGAGAGAAAATTTACTTCTCAACAAGGAACTGGTAACTGGGTAGATGTATTTAATTTGGAATAAGCTATAAAGTTTCTTTCTAATTTTTGGGGAAAAAAATCCTGATATTTTTTTTTTTTTGCATTTAAAAAAAAAACAGTAAAATCCCAGCAGTGGCCAGACAGTAACTGGGTAACACTACCAAGACCCCAGTTAACTGATAAGGGGTTACAAGCTGATAGCTCTCTAGAAGAGCATGAATTTTCAGATTATGAGATGAAGGATGTTGTGTTATTGACTTATAAGATATTGCCAGAGAGGTATAGGCAGAAGTTTAAAGTTTCAGGAAGGACAATCCTTGTTGGAATATGGAAAGGAGAAGATGTCGCTGCCAATTAAGTGGTGCCGCTCCAAGGATGTTGTAGGTGATAATGAGGGTATAATTACTTAAATTTTATTAGAGGATCTTATGACCAGTGTACCTCCTAACCTTGAGTCATATCTTGAAGAAAAAGATTTTAATGATTTAATTGTGCTTTAGAATTCCGTGAAAGTTTTTTTTAGCAAACCAAAAATTTTGAAGTAGTTATCGCCCAGACTGATAATAATTTTTCTCTACCAACCAGGAGTAAGAAATTTCAGATTTAAAAAAAAATTTTCCAAGCTCATCATCCAAAGAGTTTTCAGCCTACTTAGCCACCCAAATCCTGATTCCCAGTTCTACTTCTCAGTTACCTGGTAAGGGAAATGGTCAGTCAGTTTCAAGTTCAGGGAACAGGTAGAAAAAGCCCAGTTTCCCAGGGACAAGTGACTCAGTCTTCCTCAAGTGGGCATGGTACCATTGAAGATTATAAATGTACTTACTGTAAAGAGAAGGGTCACTTACAGCATTTGCAGAGATGCTTATGGACCAGGCTGCTACACAGACCTCTCAAGTAAGTACCCCAGTTACACATAATGTAGGTTATATTGCAGTTGTACCCCGAAACTACACCAAAAAGTCCAGCTGTTTTAGACCCTCAGATGGAGGTCTTTTCAAATAAGTCCTCAGTGGCTTTGCTCCAAAATGAAGATAGGGTAGACGGTATTATGTCTTTAAAGGACGGATGAAGTACATTCTCCTTGCTGAGCAAGGATGTGTTACCAGTGTCAGAAGATACACTGGATTAGACACTGTATTAAAAGGGATTTCAGGATCCACTGTTAGTACTCCAGTTCATAGGTTATGGGTGGAGTCTGTTTACAAGTCTGGAAACTTGCCTGTAGGTGTTACAGAAGACAGTTGTTCACCTTCTACTAAGCGTCAATGTTTTGGGTATCCTCAAATGTGAGGAATGTTAGGATTGGAGGGACCCTGATTTACGAGGTTGTGAGGATAGAACTAAAGATACTGTGACTGAAAAATTTTCAATGTGTACCATAATTTGACAGGTGAACAAGGGAAGAACTTCTGCTCCTTTCCTTGATCCTTCTACTGACTGTGGTGACAATTTGGGCCCGGGGAGCCTGATCATTGCAGGAGAGACTGAGCAGTGATGAACCGGCCTGGGTGGGACCCGGATTGGGAGATGGGGTCTCTGTGCTGGCCTGCGAGTGAATACCCTGACTCTGAGGCAGCTGGTTGAGGCCCAGGGATGTGGTGACACCCTGAAATCTAATAAGTTGGCAGCTGCTACAGGGCAAGTGGTTCCAAAATTTAACAAATGTTTATTCTGCAGAGTTGATCTAATGAAAAACTCATTTTGAGAAAGTATGTGACCAAGCTGTCATGTCAGTGCCATTTGAGGATAAGGTTCCGAATTTTTTACAGATTCCCAATGGAGGATATTTAAGAATTGGGAAGGGAGAGCTAGATAATAAGTTTAATAATCACTTTTCTACCATATTATCAGATCCCATACATCTTCTTAATAATTTTGTGTGTGTGAGTTTGAGATTTTTGGAGATTTTTTTTTTGTCAGGCTTTGCAACTGCTCAAGCCAACCAGAAGTCAAATTTCATAAAATATTTTCATGTAGTTTTCGGAGACTTAATAAAACCACCAATGTCTATCACCCTGAGAGTCAAAGAAAAGTAGACTGGATTCACCAGTCTTGCAGGACGATGAATGTTTGTTGCACCCAGTACTAGGTGGACTGGGATGAGAGTATACCTCTTGTTTTATTTGCCGTGAGGGGAAGCACTTTAGAATTATTGAGCCATTAGCTAGGTGAGAATGGTGATGCTTTCCTCTCGGAGATTTTTCTCAGTTTCAAAAGCTGTTTGGCTAATATGAGGTGGATGGCAACAGTGAACCAGCCTGCCAGTCTTAACAGGATGACAATGTGGGACCGTGAGATGATACTACAGACTCTGGAGGCTAGAAAGATGTTGGCATTGGAGCCATTCCTGGGAATGCTGTGATAACAAGGAGCGGTGAATGGTACTTGGTGGTAATATGGTTTCTGATGAAAATAAAATCCACACACCCGATCAGAAAAATGGGTTGAATGGTTTAAACGTTGATCAGGAATCAGAAATGACCAGTGTTATAGTGAAAGATAAACCATAAAGCATTGAAAAGTGTACTTTTGATTTGGGTGAAGAAAGGATAGAGAGTTGACTCAGCCACCGTGGAACTTTGTTAATACTTTTAGAAATGCTAGAAAATTGGGCATGAATCCTCATGAGGTAATTAACAGAGAAGCTGAGTAAATTCACCAGTCTTTGTGTGGTGTATGGAGGAAGGGGTGAATTTTTTTTCAAAGTTGTTTTGACGGTGCTCAGCGAGAATCAGAGGACATTGTCTTTCAAGAGTCTCACACTAGATGACACCCTCAGCGTCTTCACTAACAAAAGGTAAATTTAAGAACTAAGACTGAAAGGTTTCCTCTTAGAAATAATTTCATTAATGCGCTAGATACATTATTATTGTGATCAGAACTAAGCGCTAAACCCACTGGGGTCATACAGCTGCACTAAATGGAAACGTTTGGAGTATTTGTCATTTTTTTTTTTTTTTTTTTATATTTTATTTAAAACATGACATTACAAAAATATAATATGTAAAACTCATTTAAGTCTATAAATTAACACAATCCTCCCTACAGCTAATATTACACACCACACTTACAACTCCGTGTGGGTACACCCCCCCCCCTCCCTGCTCCCTCATCCTATCACTTAACCCAAACCTGTTGGAGCTACCCAACAGAATTACATGATATATATATCACAACAAACATTACATTGCTACAACATAAAAGGCATGTAGCACACATAAGTATTTCACAACACAAACGTGTTTGAAGCCTCAACCCCACCCCCCCCCCCCTTGCATGTCCCACCCAAACCTATTCACAACCAAACATACAAATTATACAGTAAAGAAAAAGAATACAACATCGTAACACATTGATACAGTACATGTATATACACAACCCATTTCACAAATATCTTCAAGTAATTACAAAGGGTCTGTCCTTGTGCATACAAGAGTCCTCATAACAGCAGGTCCTGCACAAGTAACACTACCAGTGTTGTTATACATTGTGTATGCATAGGTATAAAATACATACCCAATACTTGACATAGAACATAAGAATGCTCCTCAAACCTCCACCATACAGACCCCACCCACTATCATACAACATATAGTCCAAGATTCATACACACAGCAGCATGATACGCCACCTCAACCGCACCAGCGTACCTTAGGCGCACACAGGCGCAGGCAGCAACACCTCTAACCAGAACCTAACACTACTCACATTCCACAATTTGCAGACACATCTGAACAGCACATATTAAGCCACTTTCATCCTAACACTGGGCACATGCCCCTCTCTCAAGGAGCACGCTATCTGGTGCCCCCAGACACACACGCCATTAACCGTCGCTGCCATCAAGCAGCAGACCTCATCACACCTTCCACGACTATTCCCGCCCCTGTCTAAACCCCCCCTCACACCTGGCTAAGGTTTCCTCCCTCGCTGCCCCACTTGTACTTTTGCATGCCCACTTGGGCCCTGGGGGCCACGTTTGCCATGCTCTCCACGCACGACACCCGTGCCACCTGGCACCACCAGCTGTCGCTGCTCACCTCCACTAGCACACCGCCCCTCCCCATCTACCGATGCTTTCTTCCCTGTTCGTTGAGCCGGCGTCAGGACGTCGTCAGAGTCCAACAATGCTGCAGCCCTCTTCCTCGTCCCAGCATCCTCCTCCATGTTTGTGACCGGATCGTCCACACGATGTACCTCCACCACCACCTTCGTCTCTGCCTTCTGACGAGGGGTCACCACGTCCCCGCCAGCCCCACCAGCACCAACAACCTCCTCCTGCTGCTGCTCGACCGCCACAGACACGATCTCCGGACTGGCCGTCGTCACAGCCGGGGAGACCACATCCGTAGATGAGAACATGGTATGCAAAACAGACGTTATTGTCGCATCCAAGTCCTCCACTTCCACCGTCACCTGGTCTTCCCCGGAACCCAGCTGTACCACCGGCGATGCAGGTGACTCGAGAGACGACAGCTCCAGATTCGACACCACCACTGGCTCCTCAATCTCCTCACTCCAAAGCCGACCGTGGCCACCATCTCCTTTTCGTCCACGTATGGGAGCCTCCTGCCCATCGTCATTCGTTGATCCACCGGCTGGCCTTCTGGCCTGCCCGCGCTGCCCCCACACTGCTGCCATATGATCATAGTCACCGCAGAGGCGACACGTCCGTCGTTGACCAGCATAAGACACCATGACCTGTGTGCGGATTAGTAGTGCTTATTGTAGGGATAAAGTGTTTATCTGTGTAAAAGACAATTGTGTCATGGGAAATAAGGCCAGCATGAGTCCTTGATGCTGTTTTCTTGTTTTACAATGTTAAAAGTTTTTTTCCCTGATCTTAGGGTAATTTTTCTTTTTTTTTTCCTTGACTAGCTGCAGCCGACTGGTTATAGCTAGCTGAGTGAGACCGCTGGTGGTGGTTGGGGGTATTATGCAGATCACTGCATTGTTGAAAAAAACTATGTATATTTAAAACTCTATAAAACGGACGTGTATTATACATGAACATAGTGGCCAGGCGAGCGACAGAAAGAGAGAAGTGGTATGTGAGTCAGGGTCAAAAGAGCAGTGGTGATGGCTTGTTATTACCAACACAGGTAATAATGGCTTGTTGACCTGGTTGTAATGGGTCTTGGACCGAAAATAAACACAGAAGTAGTCTGTAACTTGTATTTTCCTTCACTAGTTAGATATAGCTATGTACACATATGTACACTATGTACATGAAGTGGAAATATAAGTGTACCATACGTTGTTTAAAGGCAAAGACAGAAGCCAGAGAGAGAGCACAGTTCTTCAACCAGCTAGAAGTAAGTCTGGCAAGGACTGCGAGTGAAACCACATTGCCTCATTCCTTGGCAGGCCAACCTGTGATTGGTAAATGAACCAAGGTACTGATTTAACGATGGGTACCCTTACCGTTAAACCCTTAGCACCTGGTTCGCTGGTTGGGAGGAAGCCTATATGGTAGTGTGTACATGTTCCGAATAAAGTGTAACGTACTCTTTGCATGCCACACTGGTGTTTGGTGTTTAAATATGGGTGGTATTTTGGATCAGTTTTAGGCCATGATTTTCCTTGTACTCTCCTGATATTATTTGTAAGACCTTAGTGTGTGGTGAGAACTGTTTAAGTTTCGGAAAGTACAGATAACAGTATTTTCTCCTGCAGGCTAAAAGGCCGGTAGAGGGGGAAGGGTCATGGATCCACACAGTTTGCAATTGTCGTAATTCTAAATAACTAATATCAGTGTACTAGTGAGCGATTTTGTAATATGTAGAGGGTATGTTGTGTGTTGTATAATTAAGGTTACTATTAATATATATATATTTTTTATGAAGGTAAATTTAACTATCCATCCTGATAAAACTATTTTTGAGCTGTAGCCCTTTTTGAGAATTTACCTTTCTGGCACTGGGGGGTGAATGTTATTTCAATATTTTAAATGGCCATATACATGGCTTTTACCACTAGGTGCTAGCATTCATTTATGTTATACATAATAAATGTGTTACCAACATTCACACATGAGTTTATACACTATAACCAGAACGGTTTTAGGAGGGAAAATTTTCTGTTACGAACCTACTGGAGTTTTTCAAAAGGAAAGCAGAAAACAGGGGAGAGAGAGACTGGTGGGTAGACTTCCTTTTTATGGTCTGTGAGAAGGTTTTCGACAAGCTTCCGCACAAGAGATTAGTGCAAAAGCTAGAGGAGCAGGCAGGAATAACAGGAAAGGCATTAAAATGGATCATGGAATATCCGACAAGAAGAAAACAGTGAGTGATGGCGAGATACGAGGTGTCAGAGGGGGCGCATGTAACGAGTGGAGTTCCACAAAGGTCAGTCCTAAGGCCGGTGCTGTTTCTAGTATACGTGAATGACATGATGGAAGGGACAGATTCAGAGGTGCCCAGGTTTGCAGGCGACGTGAAGCTAATGCGGAGACTTCAAGAGGACGGGGTACAGGTAGGACTAAAAAGGGATTTGGATAGGCTGCAAACCCGATCCGATATATGGCTCCTTGAGTGTAACCTCCACCAAGTACAAAATCTAGAAGATTGGGGAAGGTCAAAGAGAACCACAGACGGAATACAGGCTATGGGACCAAAGGTTGCAAACCTCACTCACGAGAAAGGATCTTCGGGATGAGTATCATACAGAGCAGCAAATATCCTGAGGAGCACATCAACCAAATAACTGCTGCAGCATATGGACGCCTGGCTAACCTAAAAATAGCATATCGACACTTGAGTAAAGAGTCATTCAAAACACTGTACACCGTGTAAGTCAGGCCCATGTTGAACAGTCTGGAGAGTGATGTAGTGGAGGCAGGATCCTTACATAGCCTTAGGAAGACTTACGATATAGCTCTTGGAGAAGCGAAAGAGTGGACCTAGTTGCGACCAGCAAAGGGGCAGGGCCTAGCGTTATGAATCGACCTCTGCAACCATAAATACACGAGTACAAATAAGTGAGTACACATATGCACACAAGTACGAACGTACACATGTATACACACACAAGCTTATGCAACACAAGCACATTCATAAACATGTACACACACACACACACACACACACACACACACACAGACACACACACAGACACACACACACACACACACACACACACACACACACACACACACACACACACACACACACACATCAAGCTGACGACACTGGAGGACAAATGCTGTAGTGGGGGCATGAGAACGACATTTAAAATACTGAGGATAACTGACAAGGTGGATAGGGACAGAATGCTTCAGAGATGGGACACAGCAGCTAGGGATAAACTCAGATGAGTCACAGGAATATTAAGAAGTATTTATTCGGTCATAGAGTTGTCAGGAAGTGAAATAATGTGGAGAACATTAC
Organism: Cherax quadricarinatus; assembly: GCF_038502225.1. Classification (NCBI taxonomy): domain Eukaryota; kingdom Metazoa; phylum Arthropoda; class Malacostraca; order Decapoda; family Parastacidae; genus Cherax; species Cherax quadricarinatus. The sequence continues at coordinate 37,575,305 of NC_091318.1, forward strand.
CATGATCTACCTCCTCAAATACCTTAGTGAAAAAGTTAGTAAATTCATAGATGGAGTTCAACGAGTCTGGGATTGGAGTAGAGTGCATGTGCATGTCGTTAATTGTTCAGGCTCTCACACGGATGAGTTACAATCGATATCAATTTTTTCACGTTAAAATATTTATCACAGGTACGACGATATTGTCTTCCCTCTTCTTCCTATCATATTATTCCATAGCAAAATTATTATTATTATTATTATCAAAAAAGAAGCGCTAAACCGTCCTTAGCAAAAGCACATTTTCCCTCTTCAGCTCCAGCATAAGCTTCGCCAATTCCAGTGTCTAGATATCTAAGCAGACAGATCCTGAGGTTAACCTTGTCCACCGCCATTTCTCCCTATGACTGGCGGATCATTAGGTCAGGAGTATGATCAGCATCATTACGACAGCGGAAACATCAGGGAGCTGATATTAGTACGAGCTTCGTATGTAGAAGACATCCGATGGAGAAAGCATCTTGGATGACTCAGATCTTAACTTCAAGCGATATACATTGCCAATACAACGGACAATACGCCAGCAGTGCTGTAGAAATAGTCTGTACAAATACGAACACAAAACGCATTACGTGTGCAGGTGGCATTACCAAGCCGGCCCAACAACGATGTAACAAGCACTACACGGTACCTCAATACGTTCACAACACACGACAGCACACACTTAAGTAAGGCAAGCAGAGCGCTGAGCACTTTAACAAAATAAAAATGCTGGAGGACAGGCACATCATATTAGGACCAGAAGTGCTAACGAAAGCCCTATAGTACTTTAATATAAATTAAGTCACCAGCCAGGAATCGAACCAGGAATTATAAAGGCAAAGACACACTCGGGTACTTTTTGAGTTCCTGCATTTTCCAGTCTCCAAAGTTTACAAAAGGTACAGAGAACTATAGACCATCAGTTTAGGTAGATACCATACAGATGAATATTGCAAAACGTAGGGGAGGAAAATGAGTTCAGTCACTGGTATAGACTTACAACTCATACAAGAGACCAGTATGCGTATTCAACCATAATAAGTGAGACACTAAGGCCAGACTTGGAGTTTTTTTTTTTATATTTTATTTAAAATACAGTATACATTATACGTGTAAGCAAACATGTCACTAAACCAATCAACATGTAGCAACAAAATTAAAGTACAACATACGTATACACAATCAAAACAGAAAAAGAAACTTCACACAGGTATACCAACAACATATCCAGAGAATTTACTTCAGCACACTTAAACATCTTATGCCAAGTTTTATATACAAAACAATTCTTGAAGGTAAAAACCTCACCACATACCATTAAAACCTATACATCCAACCCCCACCAAAGGTACATTTATAAAGTCGTACATATGTGCTCTGGAAGTAAAAGGTACTCCCCCCCCTCATCAAATACCAACAAAACATTGACATACTATAAGACCGCAGGATACTACTTGCTCTAAGTAACAATTATGAAAACTTTGCCTAGCATACAAGGATAATATACTCTATCTCAACACGGGTGCAATCCACCCAAGACTTCTTCATACACTATATATCCTATAGCAGTACTAATACATAATATACACCGCTACTTGAACTCATATGCACACCTGATCCAACAAAGTCATCTAAAAATGTGTATTTACACAAAATCAATATACATTTTTATATTACCTTACATATACTCTTATATGTGACTTTAAACATTAAAATAGCAAAGGGAAACCAACAGCGTGTACTTAAAATATATAACACTACCCTGCACATACAGTGTCACACGACATGTACTATATAATCTTAACCAGGCCACTGAAACATTATATGTTAGGCCTTATGTGCCAAACTACAATCTCGCATAATATAAAACTGTACCACGTTATTCATTACAGCTATTTACACTTTGAACCTTCAGATATACAAAAATTGTGTCTTACAGAATGCATCCTACAAGAAGGGAAACCCCGGACTTTATATCACAGCATATTCGATACAGTCATATGGCATACCTTAGTAACACCATTTAGTATGTGCTTTCTATAACATCTTTGAAGACACTCTCACAATAACGAACAGTCATTCTCACGCACACAAAAACTTTAAGATTCTACCCTTTCATTCACCTTGTATACACACAATGATGTAGTGCTCCAATACATTACGTACATATACTATCCAAAATCTTCACGACATAAAGGGAACACATGTGTAAAAACACCACACCACACTCACTACTCAGGATAAGCATAAATGTATCAGTGCAAATCCAGTCACACACTTTAAAAGCCATCCACACACCTCCACTCAAGAAACTAGCCCGTCATTACCCCTTTACACTTAAATCCCGTAAATCCTTCAACTTAAAACTCCGGTATCCCTCAGTAAACACTGTCTCCCACCTTCCCCCATAAAGATCCCTATTGCGACACTTAGTTCTATAAATGGTGGCCGCTAACACCTTTATTCTTTCATCCACACCCACTTCCCTCATAGCCCAAGACGTATAAATAAAATCAGTGACCACATACGCAACCGCATTCACCACCATCTGACTCATCCCACCTATATCTAAACTTAACACCCTTAACACCTGTAACCCTTCCCCAACCACTAACCTAACTACCCTACCTAACCATACCCTCACAGCTTCTAGACAATTACAAAAATACACCGCATGAAAAATAGTCTCGGAACATCCACACGCTTTGCACTCCCCACCCTCCCTTAGTCTCCTATTAAATAACACAACACCAGACGGCAAGATTCCATGTAGAAACCTAAACATTACCTCCCTTACACCTGGTTTAATACGCAATTGCCGTAAACATTTCCAGATATTCCCCCACGCATACATGGGGTATGCCCCCTCAACTGCCGCCACCACAGACCCACCCCCCACCCTCTCTAGAATCCTCAATTTAAGGCGCTTCGGATCCCTCACCGTCATTAAAACCCTCAACATGGCCTCACCAATCATTAAATCCTTACCCCCCCACCATCGTTGCATATCCATACGCAGTTTTTCTAGCCCCCCTCTCCTCGCCCCCACCTCCCTCAAATACCCTCGTTTTAGATACACACTCATCATACGCTTTTCTAAAGGTATAAGCCCCAGCCCCCCGTGGCTAACGGGAAGCATCACCACCCCTCTACTTAGCCAGTCACAACCCGATCCCCATATAAATCGGAAAATCCCATGTTGCAACCGTTGCACCTCTCGCCGCCTCAGCGGGTATATTGCCACCACGTGCCATATCTTACTATACAACAGGACGTTCGTCACAATGACCCTCTGATGCAACGTTAGCTGCGCCGTCCTCAAACCACCCAATCTTTTCAATACCCTATCCACAGTGCACATCGAATTTACCTCTTGTGCGACCCTATCATTCTTAGCGTACACTATCCCACAAATCAATAGCTGATCCACCACACTCCACCCGCGCCCTACAATCCCACCTCTGTTTACGTTATTGCCTAGGTCCATATACTTAGACTTTGCCACATTAATTTCCATCCCAGTAGCCTCGCCAAACACATCTACCACCTTCTCATCCCTCACCAATACAGTTGTATCATCCACATAACCCACAATCCCCGGCTGACCCTCTCGTTCATTACTAACCCCTCCACTTGCGATACTCCACCTAACTACCCTATAAAAGGGATCCTGGAGGCACGCAAACAATATTTGCGATAGAGGGCAACCCTGTCGCAAACCCCTTCCCATCTGAATGTTAACACCTAGCCTTCCATTAACCTGCACTGTCATAGATGCTCCCTGATACAATGTTTTCGCCCAAGATATAATTTCCTTCCCGAATCCCTGGCAACGCATGAACCTCCATAACGCATCCCTCTCCACACTATCATAAGCAGCTCGCCAATCCAATGCCAACACACCCCCACCCCCAACTCCCCCCTCTGTTCTATAAAACTTCTAAGAACTCCATGCCCTTCATACATTGTCCTACCCGGTACCCCATATTGTCCTCTGTCAATTAAGTTACCTATCACCTTTTTTATTCTATTCCTTAATATCCGTGCAAATAACTTATAATCGCCACACATAAGCGATATTGCTCGGTAATCCTCTACCGTAGTCTGTCCACCTTTCGGAACTAATACCACGACAGCAGTCCTTTGCTGCTCCCCCACTTCCCCATCATCCTTCATTACATTGAATAACCTAACTAAAAATCCTCTCAATACTTCCCAATTCCTAACGTAAAAATCATTAGGCAACCCATCTACACCCGGCGCCTTACCTAAACTTGCACCAGACAAAGCGTGCGAAATCTCACTTTCCGTGATCGGACCTTCTAATGTTACCCTATCTATACCATCAATCTCACATTGCACGAAATCTCCCATTTCCTTTAAAGCCTCATCTCGAATACCTCCGTTTTGTGCATATGACCTAAACCATGCATCTAGATAACCACTCATACCCTCTGTCGTCACTAATACCTGCCCCTCTCTATACCCTTCCATCCCCACATGAACAGTTAATCCCATCATCTCCGTCGCCACTCTTCTCTTACGCTGTCTCCTCAACACGCATGCCGAAGGCCTGTCACCCCATAACACCTTTTCCAGCCCACCCAAAACTCGCGCGCCATCAAATCTTTCATTTTGCAAATCCCTGATACGCTCCTTTAATCCCTCAATATCGTCCACCGGATAACTAGCACTCCCACGCTCGTAGCAAGCTCTCAACTGTCCCTCAAGATAAGATTGGTACCCATACTTCAACCTGTTATATTTCCTCCCACTACGAATATAAAATTCCTTAATACGAGATTTCGCCACAGAGTCCCACCAACTAACCAGTTCACTATTCCCAGGCGCCTCCGCCACCAACTCCTCCCACAATTGAACAAATGACTGTCGAGACTCTTCTTCCTGCAACAACTTTACATTCAACTTCCAAAACCCCTTACACCTTCTTGGCAACCCCTCCCAACCTATATCCACCAAAACACCCCTGTGATCAGAAAATACTACGTCCATTACCCTCACACTATGTATTACGACTGTCCTAGGCACGTATAATCGATCGAGCCTAGCCGCATACCCACTCTTAATAAATGTGTGCTCCACCACCTCACCTCCCTCAACATCTGTCAATCCTACCCCGGATAACAATTCTCCCAATATCCTCAAACAATGCCCTGCCCCCCTCGGTTCAACATCCTTACTCCTTATCACACAGTTCCAGTCACCTCCTATCACAGCAACCCCCGGCAATCCACGCAAATAATATACCAGAACGTCCCTCACGAATTTATTCTTTATCCTCACATCTCCCTCTGCTGGGCCATACACACACACCAACGTCATCTGTACCTGACCCCATAACCCATCCACACGAATCACCCTCCCCTCTCCCCCCTCACTATGCCTGACAACCAACGGGCTAGTTTCTTTCACCAAAATGGCCGCACCTCCTTTCAATCTGACTGCATACTCAACATACACATTATACCCATCCACCTTCAACTCATAACCCGGTCTATAATTGTGTTCCTGCAAGAACACAACGTCAACATCATGACGCACCAAATATTCCCTAAACCACTCACACTTTCAACTTGGAGTTTACATATTATTCCCTGCCTGACTGCGGTGCAGTGCAGTTGTGCTTTGCACCCCTCTGCTGTTCATTCAGGCGAGCCACCTTGATTTAAAATGGCGCTCAGTGTGAGATGTGTCAACACTATTGGGATTGAGCTACTCTGTGGGATGTTACCGCCTACTTCTGCACAAGTGTTACTCCCTACCATCATTCGGGAGGCGTATGGAATCCTAGACAAGGAGGTGTACGGCATTGCGCTGAATGGGGCATACAGGATTTTTGTGAAACTGAACTCAGCCACAGAGTACGAGTCATTAGTGCCTCGATGTCACAACGGCTGTACGCTTGAGGATGATTGACTTTTCACGTCATTTCACATGGGTCAAGCTCTGCAACGTCCCGCTTGAGGCGGATGAAGCGGACATCCGAAGTGTCTTTGAAGCTAATGGGACTGTGCATATGGCCCAACAAGGCAGGTGGGTATTTGGTGCTTATGCGGGCCTCCCGTAAGGTACCTTTACCCTGAAGATGACTCTGCGGCACCCCATCCCGTCCAACGTACATTTGGAGGATTTTAAAACGCAGGTAATAGTGTTGTACACTGGGCAGAGGCATACATGCCGCCTCCGTGGGGCTTATGATCACCTGGCAGTGGTGTGTAGGAAGCAGAGATGGGCGCATAAACTGGCTGGTGACTCGCCTGTTCACGAGACGGAGGTGGTGGTTGAGGCCCCACGGCGCACAGGAGGTCATGGTTGTCTGTGGAGTGAC